>NC_037302.2:16136009-16258509 GCF_000002775.5 Populus trichocarpa | reverse complement strand
ATCAATATCAATATCGTCTGTTTAAACTGGAAGAAATTGAGCATGATACATTAATCCATTAATTTTTTGCATTCCTTGATCTACCTTTTATTTGGATCGATGATCGGCAACATAATTCCTCAAAGAAGGTGAGTGGGTGAGACCATCAGGAGCAACTGTTGTATTTTGAGTTCCATTCTTCTGCTGCATTCTTCTCCTTGCTATGTAACCTCTGATCCAAGGGGTAACATCCTCACTGATCTTGATCATGATAAAGAAGATGACGCGGTAGATGACAATCATACTGAATATGACGCTGAGATCTACCCATTTTGACCGGTGCACATCAATCTGGAATATGTTTTCCAGTATGTACTCACCAGGTATCTTGGGAAGATCAGGTGATTGGTTGTCGAACAGCAATCCTTTCAAATCATTTTGGTATTGTCCCTGAAAGGCATACATAGACATGCCTCTTTAATTGCTTTCAGCTACGTACAGATGTAAGGATGTTATCGATAAATGAACGAATGTATGCATGCAGGTTCACTGTTACCTGTAGAGCCCAGAAGTGGAAGCTAATGTATGACATTGGGTATCTCCACACAGGCTTTGGTATGTCATTTGGGAGCCTAAAGTATCCAGATACTAGCATGAATATTCCCTGACAATGACATGAAGAAAACATGCAGTTAGTGTTTGTAAGGGTGGTTAATTTATTTATTTATTTACTACAAGTAAATATTAACAAAAGAAAAAAAAAACAGTATATATATATATATATATATATATATATACAGAAACCTGAATTCCTGCCCCAATGATAATGCCCATTAGGAAATTGGGGACAATGCTGGCTATGGCCATCATCAAGCTTTCAACTACGGTGACACTCGCAAAAAGGCACAGCACGAAGAAAAGATAATGTTCAAATCCTGGATGAAGGCGAACCATGAAATAACAAACAGTTCCAGAGATGAAAGTTATCATTATCAGGAACGGCATTGCAGAAATGGTGTTGCTAATCACAAATGCGATCACGCCATAGTGCCCATTTAGCCTCTCTCTCTGGAAGACCTGCGAAAAGAAAAATAATTCAACTAGCAAGCGCCATCATTATTAATTAGCAGTTTTGATAAGGCAGTGTACGTAGCTTGTGAGCAATAGCAAAAAATTAAAAAAAAAAAGTAATTAATTACCTTCATCTCTTCTACAAAGGAAGGAAACCCACCAATTGACATGAATGTGACAAAACCAAAGACAAACGAGGCACATGACCCTCTTGCCTGTTCCGGATTAATCCAGAGAAACAAATATTTTTAGTTAGAAGATATATACTCCTCGTAAATAACAACTAACTAGGCTTAGGAGCAGAGGATTGATACATTTCATTAACAGTACCAGTATAGAATTGTAACCCGTCCCCACGTTGAGATAGATAGTTCCAATGCAGACAGTGACCACAATATAAATCACCAGTCGAAGCCAGTAATACCCGAAATCCCTTGACATGTTAATGAATGAACGCTTTGTCAGAGTAAAGGCCTGCATCAAGAAACTAGCCCGGCTTCCTCCTGATTCTAGCACATCTCCTTTCTGCGACAACAACATCAATTAGCTAGTAATTTTGAATCCTATTTAAATGGTACACAAACGAGAAAAATGAGTTGATGGCAATAAGCTGCTACTGTTTGAGAATTGCAAGGCTTTGCTAAAATTAAATCTGTGAAAATATTGATCAGATTGCAAACTGGAGGAGCACCTCGAAATTAAAACACTTACAACTTTGGATATCTCCTCAACCTTTTCTCTTGCTGCATAACAGTACTGAGAAGTACGATAGTAACCAATCAGAGATCTGATAGCTTCAGCCGTGGTTATCTTCTCTATAGGATCATCACTTGCCTCAAACTGAGCAGAAACATAAGTTAGTTAATTAAGAGAATTAATTATCAATCAGGCCTAAAGCAACAAATCTAGGGAAATTTAGAGAGAGAGAAAATGGGCAAGAATAGATCAAACGAAGGCAATCCAATCAGTTCTTTCATTGAGAGATGCAAATCAATATTGCGTGATCTCCTTTAAAATAAAACTAGCCTGTAAATTCCTGAAGTTGCTAGTACAAGTCAACTCATTTTTCAATAAAAACCAAAAAAAAAAAAAATTAATAATTAAATAAGAACAAATGCTATACCCGCAGTTTCATGGACCCTTTCAGAGTAGCCTTCACTTTGTCGAAGTCAGAATTGATGCACCTAAGGAAATGATCAGAAGGGTTTCTCAAAGCAGGGCAGGGAAAGCCAGCTTGTGCAAAGAACTGTACGTAAGGAAGGGTGCTCATTCAGTGTTTGAGTTAAATGATCATGTAGATTATATATATATAAAGGAGAGAGGATTCTTGCCTCGTATGCTTCTGCAGCCTGACCGAAGTAAACAGTTTTGCCTCCTGAAAGCAAATACAATCTATCAAAAAGCTCAAAAACTTCGCTGCTAGGCTGGTGTATTGAAGCAATGACAGTTCTTCCATCTCTAGATAAGCCGCGAAGCGTCTGAGTTACAAAGAAAGCTGAAGCACTGCCACACACACGCACATACACACACATATAATTCCATAAATACATACATGCATACATACATATATATATATAAAAAAAAAATTATTAGAGTCTGGTGAAGGAATTGAAAAGGGGAAAAACAATTATCTCATTAAAAAGAAAAGAAAAATGGTAGGAAACAGAATAGAATTATATATATGTACCTGTCAAGTCCACTAGTTGGTTCATCAAGAAAGAGCAGTCTGGGCCTCATCAGGATTTCAAGAGCAATGCTGACCCTTCTCTTCTCTCCCCCACTGATCCCACGCAAATGCCAATTCCCAATAACAGTATCGGCACAATCTTGGAGACCCATCTCTATTATGGTACTCTCAACCAACGCACGCTTCTCGGACCACGGCATCTTATCAGGAAGACGTAGCCGAGCTGAAAAGGAGATTGTTTCCCTCACCGTCAAAGTACCGAGCAAGTTGTCATCTTGTGTCACATACGCCTAATTAATTAAGTTCAAAACGGTATTATAATTAATTTATTAAGTAATTTCTCTCTTGGAATAAATAATGATATTGCTTAAAATTAATATTGTACAAAAGGTAGTTAATTAAGAGCTAGAAAAGCAGAGCATATATATATATATATATATATATGGAGTAATAAACAGAGAAGAAATGAAACTAGTAGAGAAACAGCTTGTATACTCACAGCAGTCCCAAAAGAGAGCTTGGTTTTGCGACCATTGAGGAGGACCGTTCCAGAGAGGAAGGCATTAGCAGCAAGGCGACTCGAGAGAGCATCAAGGAGAGTAGATTTGCCAGAGCCAGAAGGACCCATAAGTGCAGTGAGAGTTCCAGGCTCGGCATAGCCAGTAAGTCCCTCCAAAACATTTTGTGTTTCTCCACTACCGAGGGTAACCATCACAGTCAGATCCTTCCATGTAAGCCTTGCCGACACATCTCCTACGAATTCTGTGCTCGTTCTGTCTCTCCAAAGGGTCTCGCTCAGAGGACTCAAACCTCCTACCACTGTTCCATCCACCGCTATTCCCTCTACAATCCCTGATGGTATGCTTGCCTCTATCTCCATTATTACTTTATTCGTTGATGGGTTCCTCGCCATCCTTTAGATAATATTATAGCTTGTATTGATCAAGAGAGAGAGAGATCAAATGCAAGAGAGGATCGAACCAAGGCAAATTAGGATGCAGCTGGAGGCAAGAAAGATGTGATGAGAATATATAAATGTCTGGGGATCATAAAGAAACCAAAGGTAGAGTAGTGAGGTATATATTGTATGAATTTGACCGATTGAGGTAGGAATAACTAAAGCAGGTTAAAATCACAAAGTCTCGTGCAAAGAGAGCCTCGACTGATCAACAACTTCGTTAATTTTGCTTAGTCGTCTTTGTTGTGTGACAAAATCTGACAGCAAGCTGCAACACAATTTTTTTTCTCTAGCACTCCACATATAAATGTCATGTTTGAGATTCAGCAAGCTGGTTGGCTTCGAGAATTAATTAGATTAAAAAATGATCTTAAACATAACCGAAGGAGTAAGTTGATGCATGGAATTAGGTAGAGTAGTAGTGTAAGAAATACTCCTATGGCTCTGATGGGCGGTTTTGCTAGAATGTCAATAATGAGAAGAGAAGATTGGATTCATAAAAAGAAAGAAAGAAGATGACGAGCAGAGTGAGGGAGTTAACAGATATTGGATGCACCAACAAGATTACCATTTTTTCCCATTATTATCCAATAAATGTTTTCTGGCAGGTGTTGGTAGCGGCATTTAATTCAAGACCCACCCGCATTGAAAACCCAACATCTTCTACACAGCACATAATATTATTATTGACTCGTTTATGAACTAGATTTTGGAAACCAAACCTGCGTATACGTACGTGCCTCATCATCTATACATCCATACACGTACGTACGTACATTTAACTGTATCAATTAAAGCTTGATCAAGTGATCATGACTAGTTTGTAGTAGAAGAGTCGACTCTTGTACGCGCATCACTTGGGCATCACCTCACTCTTTAATGCTGTGAAACGTGATTGTTAAAGTGGTTATGGTTATTTTTTAAAGTGTTTTTTTATTTAAAAATATATTAAAATTATTTTTTATTTTTTAAAAATTATTTTTAATATTAACACATTAAAATAATTTAATAATATTAAAAAAAATTAATTTTTTTCAAAAATATTTTTTAAGCACACATCATCCTCACATATAAACAAATCTTTGATACTTCTTTTAATTGAATTGAAGGCATGAAAAAATCTATTTGTTATAGTGATTAAAAATAAAAATTATCTAAACATTTATAAAATAAGTTAAACTTAATTTCTTTTTTTTTGGTTGACTGATTCTTAAAAGGAGGGGTGTTGAAACTTATCGAGTAGCATGTAATTCCTCTAGCCAATTAATAATAAAAAAACAAATTAAAAATATTAAAGTTCAAAAAAAATAGTCAAATAATTAATTTGATAAAAATAATTATAACTTTAAGTTCGATTATTACATTGATTTAAAATTCAACAAGGAGATTCTATATATCACGTTCTCTACAGAGGTTTTACTCTAAGATAGCTAATATATTTTTTTATTATTATTATTAATATGGGTGTTCGGGTCAATTTATGTGCACCCCAACTAATCCCACAAAATCTAAAATTAACGACCATATTATAATATTTCCTTTTCTTATTCTTATTTACGAATGTTCAATGTGGTTTTGAATAGCCTCTTACTAGTTCTAATAAGTTAAGGTTATATTTTTATCTAAACTACATGATCTTATGAATAAATCTAATCACCTAATTATCTCCTAATAGATCATTAATCTTAGTATTGAAGAATTCTAAATTTTGTGAAATGTTGAATTCTAATAGTCAACTCACTAGAATTAGCCAAGGTAAAAAATACCCTCAAATTAGATCCAAAATATTATTTTTTTTACTTTTCTTAATATTTTTTATTTTAATTATTTTTTTCTAATCAGTTCCGGATTAGAAAATAGTTTGTAGAAATAGTTTGTATGTTATTTTCAGAAGAGTTTCATGAATTATTGATTTTTCAAAATATTTTAAAGTTTTTCTATATAATTTAGGATTATAACTATAGGACCTTAAAAAAATCCTAGTTTTATTTTTATTTTTATGTTCTGCTGAACACTGTGTCATCAAGTCTCAACTTTACTTTAGACTTCATATGATACCTAGAGCTTCATTTTTTATATGAAAAAAATGTTTTTGAAAAAAAAATTATTTTTTTTATTTTTGTATTTGCTTCAATTTAATTGTTTTTTGTATTTTTTATTCATTTTGATATGTTAATATTAAAAAAAATTAAAAATTATTTTAATATATTTTTCAACGAAAAGTATTTTAAAAATCAAACGTTACAACAATATTAAACGGCTCTTAGCTTAATCATAACACTCTACTATGAGTCTATTTATCATTATATAGAACAATGGCAATAATTAGTGTTTGCTAGATATTTCAGTCATGCTTTGCTGCAAGTTGGATTATTTTTTGGCTAAAAAAAATTTAAACATGTAGTCTTTTTCAATATTTTTTTGAAAAAAAAATTCATAATTATAAATTAAAAAGTCTATACATGCATTCAGGTTAAATAAATTTTTTTAATGCCAAATAATGAATGTGTAATTGTTATTAATATATTTTTTGACATCGATTAAAAAATTAGTTGTGAATTAAAAAGTCAATACTTACATATAATAAAATAAAGTGGAGATTATATGTGTTAATAAAAACGTGTAAGATCTCAAATTAATTTTTAATGTAGTAAAAAAATAGGATAATATTGCAATTGTTATGGTGAAACATCATTTATATCATTTATTGTTAGTTTTGTATAATAATTTTTGAAAAACAATGTAAAAAAAAAAAGATTGCAAAAAATAATTACAAAATAATGAAGATAAGAGCAAAAAAAAATGTATAAATAGGACAAGTGTAAAATGATTAATATTCCAACAATAAAAAATAAAAATTAATATTAAAAAATATTCAAATTGAAAAAATGACATTCTAAACTTCAAAAATGTCAATAAATAAATATGCATGGAGAGAATATATATATATATATTAAAAAATATTTTTTTATTTGTAATGATATTATTTTTATTCAATTTTAATTGGTAAATAGTTAAATAGTTAACTGGGTTGAATACACACACGTATGTAATAAAAACGAATTTAATATGTATATATATATCAATTCAAATTTTAGTAAATAGTTTTGTCTTTGATGTTGGACCTAATGACATTTTTTTTACATACTGAGAACAATACAGATAAAATTAATTATATTAGTTATCATAAAACACAAGTTAGATATATTTTGATACAAAATATTCTTATACTCAAATTAAATAATTACAAATAAATAAATAGTCAAAATCAGGTCACATCACATTGTAGACAACTAGGCCTCTAACGATATTTTATTTATTTATTGAGAGTGCTATGTGTTGTTAACCCAAAACATAAGCAGTTGGATGGCTTTCCTTTCGTTTAGTAGAAAGATTACTTTATTTGTAACAGCTGCCTCGATAGCGAAGGGTCTTCCAAGCCCCGAGGAAGCTGAGTGCTTAGCACTGAATTAGTAGGCATATTCATTTATCTAAAATTATTAGTCTTTAAAGATTATTTGGGTTCTATTAATGATTCAATACACAACTATTTTAGTGTCAAATCAATACAATATAACGTTATAAATTGTGTATATGACACAATACTCAACGTTTAGTTTAAACATGTACATAAGATGTAGCAATAATTAGGTGCAATAATTAGGTGGACACCGCATCATGATGGTAGGGGAACAAAACAATGTCACCCGTAGAATTAAGATTTTTTTAAAAAAAATTAATGAGGGGTGTAGTTAACTGGTCAAGTTCTAGATTTGCTTTGTAAAGATCACCAGTTTGAGTCTTATAAATCTTAGAGTCACTAGAAGTTTACATAATTGTTAACTTCAGAGCCCGAGGAATTAGTCAAGATATACGTAAGCTGGCCTGGATATTCACGTTAATAATAAAAAAAATCTTTTCTTTATGGCTTTTTTTTTTGTCTACTTCATGCAATTCACATCAAAAAATAAAAATGACAAATAAGTCGTAGTTAATTTTTTCAATTTCTTAATTTTTTGCAAATTGTATGGTTTGTAATTCCCACATTTTATTATTATTATTATTATTTTCTTGATGTTAATAAATTGCAGTTCTAATTAAAACCTTAGGTTTTTTTATTATTTCTCTAATCAATGTTTTATTTATACATATATGTAAGTTATTTTTTTTCTTATAATATTGGAATTTATTTATTTATTTTTAATTTATTAACATATAAAACTACTCTTTTAAAATGATAATTTAAAAGTTACTAGGTGACACTGGAAAAAATTTCTAGATCTGCCACTAACCGGTACAGATGCACATATTGAAGTAGTGTCCACTGAAGATCTAACAACTTCACCACCCTTTCAGATTAACACATTAGCTAACATGCAATGTAGAAGAGCAATTAGGTCCCTTCAATTTTTGAATTTTCAACAAAAATAAATTTTTTACCCTGAAAGTGCCTAAAAAACAAAGATGGGCTTGAAAAGATTTTTTGTTTCAGGTTGATTTCGGGTTTTGAGATTATTATTTTTTTGTTTTTAAGGTTATGGATGAGTTTATCAAGATATCTATGGTGTTTTTCCAGGTGTTTTTGGTAAAACAATTATTAAAAAATAAATTTTTGGGTAAAAAAATGCATTAATCCTAATTTTTCAGCCACCATAATGGTCAGAACCTGGGCAAAATCAAACAACGTGTCGTTCATCGTCTGATTTAATCTTCTACAAAAAAAAATATCATGTAATCTGCCCCATCTACAATAACATAAGGGCCCAAGTGCGCAAGCCCTTACTAAATTGAATATATAATTAGCATTATTATACCTTTCTAATACTATTGGGTGACAGTATATATAGTATTTAAGATTGTGGTAGAAATTATTTTTTATTTGGAAATGCATTAAGATGATATTTTTTTTATTTTTTTAAAATTAATTTTTGACATCGGCATATCAAAAAGATCCAAAATCATAAAAAAAAAAGTTAATTTGAAGCGAAAAAATAAAATAAAAATTTCAAAAAATATTTTTTGAACACAAAACAAACATAATCATAGTGTAACCCATAGTCTAAAGTGTACTTAAAATACTCGAGTATCCTTTTTATTGTCTTCTAATGATCCATGTTTGGATTACTTGTAAATTTACTCAGTTTACTAATTGAGTAAGCAATATCAGGTCTTATGCAGTTCATAGCATACATTAGGTTTTGAATTATTTAAGAATATCCTAATTGGTTTATTCTCTTACCTCTATTCTTGAAAAAATATACACTTATATCAATTAGTATTTTGATAGTGTTTTTGTTATCTTTAAAAAATTTCTCAAGAATTTTCTTAACATAATGAAATTGAAACAATATTAATTTATTGTGTCTTATAAATTCTTATTCCTAATATGACATCTACAATACTTAAGTTTTTTTGTCAAACTTGTTAATTAACACTTTTTTAGTAGACTTGATTATATGATCATTGATACCTAAAATTAGTATATCATCCATATAAAAACATACAATGACATAATCTGTATATGTGTTTTTAATATAAACACATTTATTAAGTTCGTTGATTTTGAATTCATTGAACAACATAACCTTGTTAAACTTTTCATGTCATTGTTTAAGTGTTTGCTTCAAACCATGTAATGATTTGACAAGTCTACAGACTCTTTCCTTGTCCATTGATAATAAATCTCTCGGGTCGTTCCATGTAAACTTCCTCTTTAAGGTCACCATTTAAGAAAATTATTTTAACATTCATTTGATGTATTTCAAGTTTATTAATAGCTGCAATAGCTATTAATGTTCGTATAGAAATTATTTTTGACACAACTGAAGATGTGTCAAAATATTCTTCATCTTTTTGTTATCTAAAACCTTTAACAAGTCTAGCTTTATATTTATCAATAGTACCATCAACTTTCATTTTTCTTTTAAAAATCCATTTATGGCCTAATGGTTTACTTCCAGGAGAAAGTTCCACTAGTTCTCATGTATGATTATTCATAATATATTCAATTTCACTTTTAATTACCTTCTTTCTATAGAAAGCTTTCGGACATAACATTGCTTTGGAGTAGGTTCAATGTTTATTTTCTAACAAGTATGTTAAAAAATCAAGACTGAGTGTTTTGGTCATTTTTTCCATTTTTCTTTTTCTAAACTCAATTTCATCATGGTTTGATTAATGATGATTACTCAAGCTAGTCTCAACCATTCTTTTAAGAGAATAATTTCTCGTGTTTTCTTTCATGAAAACATGTCCTCAAAGAATGTAGCATTCCTTAATTTTATAATAGTATTAGGATGAATATCCTTAATACTTGACTTATATACAAGAAATCTATATGCATTATTATTGTATATATATTTGATAAATACATAATACACAGTTTTAGGTCTTATCTTAATTTTTTTTAGGATCAGGTAGTGCTATATTTGCAAGACACCCCTATGCTTTGAGGTATTTATATGAAGATCTTCTATCTTTCCACAATTCATATGATGTTTTTTTAAATTTTCATGGGATACTTTGTTAAGTATATAATTGGCAATTAGAATTGTCTTCCACCATAAGTTTTAAGGTATTCCTGAACTTATCAATATGACATTCATTATTTTTTTTTAACGTTCGGTTCTTACATTCCACAATGCCATTTTGTTATGGTGAATAGGGATTAGTAATTTGGTGGATAATATCATTTTGGGAGCATAATTTATCAAATAGTGCTTTGTATTCTCCACCTCTATCACTTCTTATTACCTTTATCTTTTTATTAAGTTGATTTTCAACTTCATTCTTGTAATGTTTAAACAGTGAAAGAGCTTTATCTTTGCTCCTTAAAAAATATGTATAACAATATCTTATGTAATTATATGTAAAAGTGATATAATATTTTTTTTCCATTTCTAGTTTGCACAAACTTTAAATCATAAATACCTGAGTGAATTAAGTCTAGAGGTTCACCACTTTTTTTAATTATTTGAAAAGAAGATTTTGTAAATTTTAATTCTACATAAATTTCATATTTATAATTTTTTTTCCTACAAAATCATACTTAGTAATAATTCATGGTTTATTAATATTTACGTATAATTATAATTCACATAACCTAACCTACCATGTCACACATCACAAGACTCAAACAAATAAGAAGAAGATGCATTTTTATTTTTGTTCTTATCATTGGTTACAATGGTCATTACATTCATTTTAAAAAGATCATAATACAAATACTCATTTCCTATAAACATACCACTCTTATAGAGTATAAATTTATCACTCTAAAAAACCATCTTAAAATTATTTTTACTCAATAATAAGTTAGACACTAAGTTCTTTCTAATTTCAGTAACATGAAATACATTATTAAGGGTGAGAAGCTTTCTATAGGTCATCTTCAATATAACCTTTCCAACACCCAATATCTTAGAGGTTAATGAGTTCCTCATGTATAGATTTTCTCTATTCACTTATTTATACATGGAAAATATCCTCTTCTCAGCGTGTACATGTCTTGTGGCACTAATGTTAACCCACCACTACTCATGATTGTTGATAATGTTGACCTTTAATTGACCATTAAACTTTCAATTCTTTTTAATTTCATCCCTGATTTCAATTAATTGGGTCCCTAGAGTTCAATGCCTTTTTTAAAATGATCATTGATTGTGAGTTTCTTTAATTTAGCCCTTAATTGACCTTAAAATTCAATTTTTATTGCAATTTCACCCCTGATTTAAACTAATTGACTTTATAAAAATTAAGTTTGGTCCTTTAAAATTTCAATTTTCTAAATTAAGCTAAAATTAGGCTCCAAAACTTAATTTTTCACCAATTAAGTCTCTAATAAAATTAATTTGACTTTATTTAAAGTATAATTAAGTCCTTATACCTAATTAAATCCTTTAATTGGATCCAAATTAATTCTTAAACATAATTAAACTTTAATTTGGTCCATGATTAAATCAAATTGGCCTATTACAATTCTAATTATGTCATTGGACTTAATTTTTATGCATATTCATCCAATAATGATTTGATTTGACCTTGAATCTACATTATCTTTTTAGTTTTGGATACAATAACCCAAAATAAGTTATGACAACAACAACAATAAATATTTTTTTGAGTATTACATAAGGACAAGTCTCTCAAAAATATAAAAATCTTTTTTTTTCAAAAAATATAAATTCAAAGTGTGTGTATGTGTGTGTGTATTAGCATTCAAGTTGGATTTAATAACCAGTTTATTAAATTTATGAGAACTTGATTAATATTTCAATAACCCCTGAAATTTTAATTCATGAAATTATTGTATAAATGTTGGACCTACAAGTAGAGTGATATTTAAATATCAAGAGTTGATCATAAAATTCTCAAAATTATTTTAAATATTCATTAATTTTAATTGAGAGTATTTGTTTATTGCAATACACGAATTGCGGAAAGTCTTTCTATAAGAATTTATTTGAGCATACGAGCCTATAATAAATTTAAAATGTCAGATTTATTCACATGAATAAATCTACATCCTAAACCATAAACAGACTACCGATTAGAAAATCATCAAAACCTTTAAACCACATTCAGACTATTCAATATAATTTATCTAAGGTAAAATATATTAGAGGTATTAATATTTTTTTTAAGCATAATTAGTTCTTTGTTCTTGAAATTTATGATAAAACCAGGATTTCTTAATGACTAGATAATCTAGTCACTTGTAATATATCTAGTCACGTAACAATTCTAATACCCACGGCAATGGGCATGCTAATTTATAGAACGTTCATGTTTTTAAAATACAAAATGCATTATTAAATTTTAAAAGGAAAATCAGACGTAAAAAGAAAAAGAAAAAGAAAAAGAAAAGTTAGGAGAAGTGGGATAAAAAAGAAAAGACAAGAGAAACGAAACTAAGGGATCTAAACAGTGGACACAAACACGCGGCGAAGCGAACACCCACAGCCCGGACACCACTGTGAATGACTCTTGCCGACAAACTTACAGACAGCTCACACAGTCTCTCTCTCTTACGTGTAGTTACTGTCCGAAAGGCAGAAATATAAACCATCTTTGTCTTCTTTCTTGTTTCGGTTGAGAGTGCTGTAGTATAACATTTCTTCTAGGAGCTATAATTAATAAATCTCAGTTTGCTTTGAGATTGAACTGATTTTAAATTTAAGATGCATTGCGTTTTTCTCTTCACTACTACTCCACTCTCATCTCCCTTCCTCCTCGCCACTCCTCTTTAATTAATTAAACTCCTTCCAACCCTGTCCTCGATTACCTAATAGCAGCTGTCGCTGCTGCCCCCCTCCCCAACAAAAACCAAGCAAATTAGAGAGTGAATTAAGGCGTTGGTTTGTCTTCCAGTTTAATTTGGAATTGGCCATCAATCTTTCTTTCCCTTTTCTTCTGCTCTTAATCTGTTTCGGTTTTCATATTAATTTAGTTCTCTGGCTAGCTTGGATTTTGATAATCTCTCTCTCTCTCTCTCTCTCTCTCTCTCTATATATATATATATATATATATATATATATATATATATATATATGTGTGTGTGTGTGCGCGTGCAAGAAATGGAAACATAAATTTGGGGTTGCTTCCTTCTTTTGCCCGCGTATAATTATATATATATATATATATATAAAAAATCAGCGAAGAAATCGCCAAAATAGTAAGCTTGATGGGCCTCTCTTACCAGTCAATCAGTTTCTCCATCTCTTCGCTTAAATGAATTGGTCGATTGAGTTGCCCGCAGCCCGCTTCTCTCTCTGCCTAGCTAGCTAAGAAAATTGAATTCACTGAAAAACAGGATACCGCTTACTCCTACCACTACTACTAAGTAGTATCATCGTCATCGTCATCGTCATGATGGACCTGAGTGGTAAAAAAAGCGCAACGCGGTCTGTGTTGGTGCCTTCGACAACTCATCAGCGGCAGCACTCCAATCTTGAACGCTTTCTTCAATGTGTAACTCCAACTGCTCCTCCTAAATTCCTTCCCGAGGTAATCTGCCCTTTAATTCCATTCTTCTTTTCTTTTTCTTTCTTGTTTAATTGAATCATTTCTTTCCTTATTTTTTTTTCTTTATAAACTAGTAGAAATTAACACAAGGGTTGGTAGGGTTATTCGATTGCAAATTCATAATCTAATGGTAAGTTACCATTAGGCCTAAATCTTCGTTTTTTGAATTTGTTAAATACACATGAAAACACACACGCACGCATTATTTCTTTATAATTATTCCTTTTTTTTTTTTTTCTCTTTTTGGCTTTTGTCTTTTGCTTGTGTCTTCATGAAGCAAAAACTAAAAAAAAAAAACAAAGTATAAGAAAAGCAATGCTGCTGTTAAATTTGATCTCAGTCGTCGCTTTGGGGGAAAAACCGATTACCTTTTCTTTTTATTCTTTCCTTTTCTTTCTTTTCTTCTTTCTTTCGGGAAAAACCTGGCAAAGTATTGACCTAAATAAGGGGCGGCACTTAAAAAAATAAAAAATTTATATTTAGAGTTTTGATATTTTACATGAATTTTGTTTGAAACAATATAAGATTATACATTTTTTTTAAAAATATGAAGTATAATTATTTTATATTAAAAAATTTAAAAACAATCCATATAAATATAAATTATTAAAAAATATTAAAAAATTAAAAAACAATCCATGTAAATATAAATTATTAAAAAATATAAAATATAGTATAATTATTAAAAAGTAATATAATTATTTTATATTGAAAAGTAAAGTGTAATATAATTATTTAATATTAAAAAGTTAATATAGATATTATAAAAAAATATTAAATATAATATACTTATCTTATATGTTATATATAATTATTACAAACCAAAAATATTATAAAACAATTAATGCAGGAGTAGATTATAAAAAAAATATGAAATTAAGTATACATAAATTATTTTTATATTTTTTAAATTTATTAAAAAATAAAAAAAATTCATCTAAATTACACCGGTTACCCGTATTTTTAGTTGACCCGGTGAATTGCACAAGATCAGAATTTTATGATTTGAAACCCGGTCAATTTTCCAGGTAAACCTATTAATTTACTCCTATTATTTTACTTACTGTCTCTGACTCTGTGGTGTTGTGGGCCTAACTAGATTGATATTATTTGTCGGGTTGTACTGGACATAGCCCATTTTCATAAGGGTCTTATCCAGTTCTATACCGTACCTGACGGATGCCGCGAATATCCTGTTTCTCTATATTTTATAAAGATTTTTATATCACGATGAACTGTCCCTTTCTTTAATTTTCTTTTCTTTACACACAGCCACGTGAATGATTTGCCATGTGTTTCCCGTTGCTGAAACTTGGTACTCCACCACAGACCAAACAGATAAATGTAGTATTTATTACTTTATTTTATTTTATTTTCAATTTTATTCCTTTTCATCTTGATGTCATGCCTCATCGCCAGAGAGGAAGAAAATCTCTCTATCTCTCTCTCTCTCTCGACCAAGGTCAAAATGTTACTCTACGTGCTTTTATTGTAGCATATGGTCCCCGGTCCCTGGTTCCCTGCCATGGATAATGGATGGATCGGTAGTGGGATTAAGGAATCCTTTCATTTCAGGCAGCCATGCATTCATTTTTCAATTTCAAACATGGTCCCATAGCACATGTACTCTTGTGGTGTTGTTTAACCCCAAGATCTTTGGTGAGTTAATCGATTCCATTCATGGACATGAATTAAAAGGGGACTAATAGCATGCTTCTCACTTAAGTTGCAGGTTTTTTTTTTTTTTTTTTTACATTAAAGTCCCATTATATCCATCTGGGAGAGTAATCTGGTCAATCAATTGTATGCAAGTATGCCAAAAAGACCAAAAAGATGAGAAAGAAAATTTTAAAAAAGAGAACAATATTTTAATTTGAACTCTAAAAAATGTTGCCATAAGACATTACACTCCATGTTAGATTATCTTTCCTTGGGAAGTAAGCCTTGAACATGCGCTTTTAACATTAAGTACCGTTGTCGTTTCAAAATTTGCTTTCTTGAATACTTTGCAGAGCTGCATTCGTGATCTAAATAGCTTATGGCAACCACCTGGTACTAAGGATATGGTTGAATATTTCACTTTGGGAGATTTATGGGATTGCTACGATGAATGGAGCGCATATGGTGCTGGCACCCAAGTAGTGTTGAGCAGCGGTGACACCATTATGCAATATTATGTCCCTTACCTGTCAGCCATTCAGATTTACAGCAATAAGTCGGTGGTGGCTTCCAGGTTTTGTAACCTTTTTTCTATTCATCTTTTATCTACCAAGATTCAGCTGATAGCAGCTCCTTTGTCTCTGATGATTTGCGGCAGTTAGGTTGAGCTACCGTGCTTTTCTTCTTGTAGGGACTCAAGAGAGTATAATGATGTTGTCGAATTTGAAAGTGATTCTTGGAGCGATGACAGCATGAGTGATAAACTGTCGAGGTCGCTAAGCAACAATTCCAGCAAGACATGGGATACCATTTCTGAAGATTCAAGCTTTGACCATGAGGGTTCTTTGTCAATGAGGGATAAGCTTGGCTCTCTGTCCTTTCAGTACTTCGAGATATCTTCTCCTTACTGGAGGGTTCCACTTTTAGAAAAGGTTACATTTCCATTTAGCACAAAAAGCCCTATAAATCCCTATAGAATGTTGTACTTTTATGTTTATTGCTATGCTAGGTACATGCCTTTCTGATTTTTTATTCCTTCTCAGATAACTGAATTAGCCAGGAATAAGCCGGGATTAATGACACTCAAGAATGTGGATCTTTCTCCGGCGAGTTGGATGGCTGTTGCTTGGTAAAATCGATTGGTTTCCTTAATGCATTTTATCCATGGTTATCTAGCATTTGTAGTCCAACTCCAACGTTTTTCCTTTCCATAACAAGGCTATACTAATTGTATGGTCTTGATTGTTGATTAGGTACCCCATATATCACATTCCATCTCAGGGAAATGAGAAGGACCTGTCATCATGCTTCTTGACTTATCATACACTTTCATCATCTTTCCAAGGTATCCTACTATCTTGCACCTTTTATTTATTTCCAGATTTTTGTCTGGATTTTCGAATTTCAAAGAATAAAGCATCTTTATCCTAATTCTTCTGAGTCTCATTTTTTATCACAGTTATTCAAAATGACATGGAATTGACTGATATGAACTTTCCTGGGGTAGCACAGTTTCAACTTCTTGCACTCTCATTTTTGTGTTTTATAACATCCCATGCTTTACAATGTAGACCAAAAACAGTGCAATTTATAATGCCTTTCTGAATATTGATGTAAACAGGTATCATGAGATTAGGACTTGTAGGAATGAAAATCAGGACATGATTGGATTGTAAAATGTTCCTCATGCTTCAGTTCAAATAAGTAAAAGAAACCTGAGACACCTTTTTTTTTTTTCCATACGAAAGATATACCTATTCCTCAAGTGAAGGGAATTTTGAAGTTAGGTGAAAGTATTTAGGTAACGTTTGGGAATGCGGTTCAACTTGCGTTCCCAAAAAATTTGAATTTTTTTTTTTGCTAAAATTTAATATGGTTTGTACGTTTTGGATCGTTTTGATGTGCTGATGTCAAAAATGATTTTTAAAAAATGAAAAAAACATCATTTGCATGCATTTTGGCATGAAAAATTATTTGAAAAGCACCCGCAACCACACTGCCAAACAAGCTCTTAGTCTTGTAGCACAGAGATAAAACTCAGGGGATATTGGAAAGCAATTTTATTTTTCATCATCCCCCTAACAACCAGATGGTGCTTGGAAACTGCTCAATCTTGTCCTACAATCCTTCACTTATGCTGGACTTGTGAAATTTGTTTGAACATTGCATGAATAACCTTGAAGTTGCAATTTATCCATATCAATTTCAAAATGTTTTTCTCACTCCGAGGATACATAAATATTGTGTTACCACTTATCAGAATACAAACTAATCATTCTTCTCTCCATTTTGGGCCAGCTGGCAAATCCTATAGCCTACCATGTTACGTCCAGCATTGACTTCACCAATTTCCTCCACAACTTACAACTTACTGATGTCTATTAGTGTAGTACCTGAAGAAGCATTCAGAATCCCCTAGAGAATTTAGGTCACCATAATTGATTGTTGGGCCTAATCTAGCCATCTTTGCAGAGCTTGTTGGTATCAGATCCCATGAATCCATACCATCTCGTATCTAGTACATATTTGTAACTCACGTGACATATAATTTATGTGGCTTTGTTTGATTTTGTTGGATGGCTCTGGTTCTGGTTTAGCTCACTGCTCTTTGCTTCAATGCCTATCCATTGCCAAGGAGCTTTTGGATTTGATTTGTTCCATGGCCTTTCAGATCAATTCTCTCAATGCTATCCATCTATTTTAGAGAGAGTTGTTGTCACCTAATGTTTAACAAGTATCTCCACCTTTGTTGGCCTTTGCTTCTGCAGATTGCGTCAATGAGGATGGAGAGGGAAATGTCTGTATATCCCTTCCTCCATTCGGTCTGGCCACATACAAATTGCAAGGGAATCTTTGGATAAATCCAGAGACATCTGATGATGAAAGAATGATTTATCTTGAAAGTGCTGCTGATTCCTGGTTGAAGCAGCTAAATGTCCACCATCATGATTATAGCTTTTTTACCAGCTGCCAGTACACCATGTAAATTAGTTTGTTCTCTAACTTGTTTCCCTCCCACCTAGGTTTGTTTTTCTCCAGTGATCCAGCAACCACCATGAAAACAGTCCCTCGTTGGCAGTTCTGATATTAACGTATAACTTTATTATGCCCGCCTACTTTGGATAGGCATACATGTAAAAGGTTTCAAAGTTAAATGTAGTTTGAAGAAGCCATGAAAGCGGTTCCCCAGTATACAATGGCTTGTTGATCCAGAAAGTTTTGTTAGAGGGGGAGTTTGTTTTGTGGACTGAGTTGGTTTCCTTGGCAAAGAGGAAGAAGAGACTTAAAAAAATGAGAGTTTGTGGATCGGCAGCTTAGTTTCAGGATGTCCATTTTCTTAATTTCTTATTATCTTGTAATCTGAGCTTTGTATCACAAGGATCTGTTGCTAGTTTCTAATGTGCAAAAGTGTTGTAAATGGATTTGTTCTTTCTTTCTGTTTTAGAATTTGCACTGGCTACTTGTGTGATAAGCATGTGCATGTATATCACACAAAATCTATAAGTGAATGGATGGGGTGGAGAAGTGAGATTGTCTGTGTGCCTGTCTATCTATATTCGAGAATCAAATGATAATGAAGTGATACATGAGGGCTTTGCCGTTCCTTTTTCAATCATATTCCACTCTTGCAGCAGGATTAAGCGTGGGTTTAGTATTGTGTTTCTTGCAGCTTGATTAAGTTCGGGCTTAGTTGTAGTGTACAATGGTTTTTTTTTAAATTGAAAATGTATTAAATTAATATTTTTTTTATGCCAGCACATCAAAATTGAAAAAAAAAACATCTTAAAAAAAGTAAATCAATTTAATATTTTTTTTCAAATAAAAAACAATTTAAAATCAAACTAAAAACTAATCTCTTACCTCTGAAAGTTGAATATATTTTTCGTCCGGTGGAGTGTCCATTTGTTTTGAGTTTGTGAGAATGAAAACTGTGAAGCTTCCTCTCCTTTATTGGAAAGTTTCGGCTCTTTCACAAATAAGCAGAATTCAAAACCGAAATTCCTTATATTCTCCCACCATTTCTTAAACCCTAATATTACTTGAAGAAGACACTTTTTTAGTTTTTTCAATGTGTTATATATGTTTGAGATGAAATGGAGAAATGGGTAATATATTTGGGGTCAATACTTAAATAATTATAAGTAAATACTGATATAACTGGGATGATTTTATTTCCATATATTAATTGTTATTAATTTATGGAAATAAATATATCAATGATATAAGTAAAACTCTTCATGTAAATCATAGAAGTGAAAAGGAAAAGAAGGGAGGTAGTAGTGGGTAATAATAGCAACAAGTAATATACCTGGTTCCCCCCTAAACCCCATCACCAACCCCTAAGCCATACTGTACTGTACAGGACAGAGTAGACGCGAGTTGCTATTGAATTCAAACGTATTCTATCCAACAAGAAGAAGATGGGAGGCCCAAGCAAAAAGCAAAAGCAAACAAGAAGCTATCTCTTCTCTTCTTCTCTCGAGCAAACAGTAAACATACAAAACAAAGCAGCTAGTAGCCTAGTAGTAGCAGTACCATTACTTATTATTATTGCAATAACATGATTTTATTGCTTGCTTGATTTCTTTCCAGTAAATACCATCTTGCTTACATAAGTTAGCTTCTCCCCATTTCCCTTGTTTTTGTTCTTTTCCACTCTAGTAAGTCAGCCAATCTCAGATAAACAATAACACCTCTCTACTCTTAGTTTCTTTATGTTTTTCTTATGTTGCTGACCAAATCATTTCATTGACTGGAAGCAAAAGGGAAGGGAAGTCGGTGATCATGTGTTCCGTGGCAGTGATATTCGGTGGTGGCTTTGTTTCTGGCCTGCTCACTCTTGTTGCTTTACAAGCTCTGGGTGTTTACTTCTTTATTAAAAGATTGAATCGAAAGACTCATCTTCAACCACAACAACAAGCATCACATTCTTCTTCTCCTCATCAAGACCTCGATCCCCAACAGTCCCTTTATTATGCCTTTAACAAGAAGGTCTCTTTATTATCTTTCAATCTCTACTGACTAGCTTCTTACGTTTACTTCTTTGAATTCTTGTCAAAATGCTACTTTTTCTTTTTTTATTTATATATTGTGAAAGACTGATACTTTCTTCTTATATTAGGACTGATTTACTTTTGTGACTTAGGGAATTGTCTGGGTTCTTGAATCAGATAAGGTTCCCGGGAATTGGCCTGTGGAAAAAGTACCAAAAGATCAAAAGAGGAAAAGGGAGATCCTTGAGGTTACTCCCATTCGAAAACATGCAAACATCAAGGACAGGTCACTTATTTTGACAGATTCAGGTGGTTCACATAGAGCTATCCCTTTGACAGGTTGTGTGATAGAAGCCGTTTCTGCTACAAGCCTTCCCTCAAGAAAATGGTAAATATTGTCTTCATGAGACTCTTTGGTTAGTTACTATTACATTGTACAGTTTCACACATTCTAATTATTCAGTTGCCTTTTTAATGCTTTCTGGGATTTGTTTTGCTATTGACAAGTAAAGGACCAAAGACGTCATGCCTCCTACTTCTCTGTGTGTAAATTTTGGCTTAGAATTTCTTGTTGGAAAAGGAACTTCAGCCTGACAAATCAGTATGATTATTTCTCATGCACAGCTCCTTTTAGTGGTCGCAACCATCAAGATTCCCATAACTGCATAAAATGTTGCCAAAGTAATGGTCAGTGCCATTAAAGTGACCACATATGTTCAGGATATCAACTTCTCTCGTCATTTGTAACCAGTTTGACCAGGGCTGAAATACTCGCTTTTAAAAACCATACTGAAATTCCTTATTACTCAGCTCAGTAGAATCGAATTTTGCATTCATTTAGTGTTGGAAATATCCGCGTTACATAATGCTGTTACACATAGCTTAATAAGTTATGTAGTCTTTTTCACCCTTGATATAAGTAGAAACATGACTCATCTCTAATGCTATCACAGGGCCGAAAGATTTCCGATAAAAGTGGAAAGCAAAACTTCACCAATATATAATGCAAGTAAGACAGTGTTTATTTTTCTTGAGACGTCCTGGGAGAAGGAGTCATGGTGCAAAGCCCTGCGTCTTGCTTCAAGTGATGACCAAGAAAAACTCAACTGGTTCACCAATTTGAATGAAGATTTCCACCGTTATTTGACATCCTTAAATACAGGATACCCTTCATTTATGAAACCTTCAGTTGGGTTCTATGCTGAGCCAATAGATAGGGCTAGTAGTAGGCTTGATGGTTCTGAATCGAAGGTTCTCCTGTTTTGGAAAAAGCTTGCCAGAAAGGCATCAAAGACTAGTGTCGAAAATAAGGTGACTTCCTTGTTAGGCCGTGAAGAGAGAAAGATTAATGATAAATATCATCCATCCCAGGACCCAGCTTTTGCTGGTAGTGTGGGAAAGAATGCTCCAACATTAAAGGATCCTATCATCTCTGAAGAAGAAAATGTAGCATTACCTTCACCGTCAACCTTTTCTCGTGCATCAAGCCAAAGCCAGATCTCCACCATTTCTAATACAGACACTGATGAAAAGTTAAATATTGATGAGGGATCACTCTGCTGGAATTTGATTATTTCTCGGCTCTTTTTTGATGCCAAAAGCAATGCCAAGATGAAGAGTTTAGCGCAAGCATGGATTCAGGTCTATTATTTCCCAAATTATATCCAACAGAACTTATGCTTGTCCATTGATGCATGTTAGATTCTGCTATGTGTAGATGATGCTTTTGCTTGTAGTTTTATCATCAGCAGCGTGTAGCAATGTTGGGATTGGGCTATCAATTAATTTCCATTTTGATGTAAATGCACTTAGAAATATAGCCTCAATATAGGTTCTGTTGCGTACTCATGCTCTAGCCTTCGCTAATTCCAAATGCTTGGACTTTTTGCTTGTGCCCTGACATAGTAAGTAGATAGAACTCTTGCAACAGTGAATAAATCCTGCTTCCTTCAGAACTTAACTGTGGTCAAAGGGAGGAAATCCCACAGGCTAGGTGAAGATATTTCAAATTATTGCACGTAATAGGTGTTCTTTGAAGAATATGCTTATGCTTTTTTTCTGTTTTTTAGATTTAGATGTACTCAGACATTTTTCTTTCCTAATTTGGGATAACAGGGAACATTGTCCAATATGAGGACCCCCAGTTACATTGGTGAAGTCATATGCACTGATCTAGAACTTGGAAATCTTCCACCATATATTGATGGTATTAGGGTTCTTCCTACAGACATGAACGAAGTATGGGCATGGGAATTTGACATCGAATATTGTGGTGGGGTGGTGCCAGGTATTGAAACAAGACTGGAAGTTCGTGACCTAGTTATGGAGAAAGGTGTGGTGAATACAGACTCAGGATCCAGCTCTATTAGGGATGTTTCTTCAGACCTTCTGGAAGGTTTTGAACATCTTGGAGAGCAGTTGAATCTTTCTGAAGGGACTGTCGATTCACATGAATGGAAGGATGAGGGTAATACTAAGCCTGGTAAGTAATTCTTTACTGATTTACGTTTTGTATGCTCGTTTGCTAGCTAATGCTTTCGAATGCTATAAACTCTGATGCACAGAGATAAAAGCCTTATATGATTGTAAAGTTGCAATCAAACTTTCGTAGTGATTCTGCAATAGGATTTCATGCCTTTCGAAGAGTCTGATGAGTTTCTTTGGCTGTCATACGTGAGAAACAAAATACTGGAATGCTGCTAACTGCTTTTCAACTTTATAGTTAATTCAGACCATATTTGTGTTGATATTATTTGAAATGATAATGGTATGCATGCACTTGGATGGATGCATTCACTCATGCAAACAAGATAACATCAGAGGATTTCAATGCAAACCAATTCTAGGATCCTGCTCTTTCTTACCTGGAAAGCCGTAAATGAGGTCAAACTTTCTCAAGGGATGTGCTTGTTTCACATTTCTCTGTTCATGCAGGAAATGAATTGGTGTCTTTCCATTAATGAACATTGCATATATCCTCTAAAGAATTGTGGCTTTGTAGACAGAAACAAAACTACGAGGATGGGATGGTTATCTGCTTATCCTAGTCAAGATAGGTGCATGACATACATGGCCATTGAATTATCCTGGTCCATGCAATATCATCTTGAATTAGGAATCAAGGAGGAGGTAGACCTGTGTCAAGATGATAAAGATGTACTATTCCTTTATTCCACTTATTGCAACGGGATTCTTTATTCCACTTATTGTAACAGTGTTAATGATTAATGCTTTTATTCGTTGTTGGTTTGGACATTAGGAATTGTTAATTGACTGATTTAATGAAAATCCACAATAAACAATACCAATTGACTCTCTTCTTTTCTTGCTACAGATAAATTAAAGGACTCTAAAAGTGGTGCATCAACATCAACCGATTTATCTAGGTGGAAGTCCATTCTTAATTCTGTCGCGAAACAGGTTCTGCAGGTTTGTAAAAAACCTTTTTCTGTATGTCTAGAGTGTTTCTACTTGTTTATGAAGACGCATGTATCCTTATTGGATGGTGTTTCTCCCTTGAATTAATGTGAATTCAATAGTAGCATTTGCCTGTAATTCAGTATCTTAGTTATGTTACTATCATCGACACTGATATACATTTGTTTCCCACGTTTTTTTTCAACCATTGGTTAGATGAATCCTCGTGACATGACTCCTGCTATAGCTGTATAATGAGAATAGTATTCAAACATAAAAATTTGCCATTTCTGTTGTTGGCCCTTCAAGCCGGAGTCAAAATCATGTGGCTAGCATTCTCTTATGTTTCTTACTTCTTCATTCCCCATCAGTTGTGCTTGGCATGGCCTTTTTTTTTTCCTCATAAGGAATATTGGATCTACGATGCTTTCTTCTATTCATTTGCCTCTATTTCAACATCCTATTTTGTAGGGAATCTACTTCCTATGTTTATAAGACCACCTTAACCATGCAAAATTCATCATTGTAAAATTTGCAAATTGATTTTAACGGTAAATTATTTCCTGCTTGGTTGAAAACTTGGAAAAGAAACTAATAAGAATGATAAAAGATTACTTAGGATGGTCACAAGAGGTGGAACCATACAGATGATGCATTATGGTTTTAAGAAGCGAGTCCTGTCTATTTCATATTATTACATGTATTGAACGATTTGGAGGGTACATGCAGAAGTCTCCTTAACTAAAAGTGAAATTGCCCAGTAACTATTTCATATCATCGATTGCAGGTGCCACTTTCATTGTCAATAAGGGTCGCATCTCTTCGTGGAACGGTGAGATTACATATTAAGCCACCTCCTTCTGATCAGTTATGGTTTGGCTTCACATCCATGCCTGATGTGGAGTTTGAGTTGGAGTCTTCTGTTGGGGAACACAAGATCACCAGTGGACAAGTAGCTTCGTTCCTGATTAATAAATTTAAGGTGTGGAACTTCCTTGTTTCATAGGACTACTCTTCAGTATTTTTTTTTAAAAAAACTTTCCCTCAACACAAACGCAATCATCACTTGGGTCGCTACGTTGCTTGACAGGATGTCTGCATTAATGAGCATGCAGCTCTAAGTACTTCATTTCCCTTTCTCAATGTTTATTGCAAGCAGTTCCGTCATTTCAGTGAATCATATTCTGATTAAATTACTTACGACTATTTATAGCGTGTGTGATTTTTATGTTCACCGATGGAAGCATTTTATTATCACAACTCCAAACCCCTGTATTTGCCTTTGCTTTTTTTTGCTTTGGAATAGTTTAGGACTCTTGCTTGTCATATGCGAGATTGACACTTCACTGAGACTTCCTTTTATATTATCAGTTTGTCAATTGTGATATTCCATCAGAGTGCTTTTAGTTTGCAGCTCATGTTTGGGGTTTTAGGTACTTTTATGGAAATAGGATAGGATGAATGATAGATGGAAGGTAGGTTCATCTGATGCAAGTCTCAATAATGCAGGCTGCGATCCGCGAGACGATGGTTCTCCCAAACTGTGAAAGTGTTTGCATCCCCGGGATGTTAGCAGAGAAGAATGACTGGGTCCCTCGAAATGCTGCTCCTTTTATATGGATTAATCAAGAAGCCGCTAGTGATAATGACATTGAACTTGAGCTCTTGAACTCCCAACTTGATGCAAAAACCAATATTGAAGTTAGCAGAGGAACCTCACTTGATCATCCAGAAAGCAAGCATCAAAAAGCTGAAAATGTTCAACAGTCATTTTCTGATTATTCAGATGCATTGCCACGCGCATTAAGCTCTAACAAGCCATCAATGAAAAATGACAAATCATCGCAAGATCTAACAAGTCCTTTGTTGACAATCAGTGAAGCACAAGAAACTGGCCGAGGAAGCAGTGGATATATCTCGGAGAGTCAATCACTACTGTCTAGGTCTCTTCTAACTCTGGAGAAACAGACTCATGCTGTTGAAGAAATACCTAAGAAAATGGGAAGAAGAGCGAAGATGCTTGATCTAGGGAAGAAGATGGGGGAGAAATTCGAAGAAAAGAGGCGGCATATTGAAGAAAAGGGAAGGAACATCGTTGACAAGATGCGAGGACCATGAAAATGCAAAACAACTAGAGATTGTTGGGTGAGACAAAATGGTGTCAAGTGCTTTTGTACTCATAGTGGAATGAAGGCATCGATTAATTCACATAGATGATTCTGTTTTGTGGTGCTGAAAAGTCCTTGGGTACAGATATTCATTCATGAAGAACAGGCTACAATAGTGCCCGTATAGAAGAGCAACTCCAGACCTTGATTTTATGTAAATAGGACTTTGTTGTGGGAGTGACATGACTAGTTAGAGTAAGGGGTTTTAATAATGCTTTGTTTTATTTTTTTCATTATTTTTTTTTAATTTTATTATTAAATATTAATTTTATTTTTTATTAAGTTATCACACTTATCATGTATTTCACAAGTTAATTGATGTGTTAACCTGATTGATTAAATTTTTTTCTTTTTTAAATTAATATTTTTTAATTTTATTATTTAATATTAGATTAATTGAAGATTATATTTCAATATTAAAAGTGGCGCTAACAAAAGAGGTTTGGTTAAGCTTCCTTTTGGAGGTTTTTTCTTTTCTCTCATTTTATAGAAAAACACTTATAAACTTACAAAAAAACAATTTATTTGGATTTTGATCTTTTTTAAAGTTTGGAATTTTTTCAATTTCATCCCTGAAAATTTTGTTGAATTTGATTTTTTTATCCGATTTGATCCCTTTTAATTTTATTGCATTCTTTTATTCATATTTTTTTTATTAATTATTTTGATTTGAGTGCTATATTCATATCATTTTCTTGATTTATTTTTTTAAATTGTGCCTCAATATTTAATTTTATTTGGTTTTTTATGTAGTTTTGGTCCTCATTTTTTCAATAACTTTTTTTTTATCATTTTCTTAGTTTTTTTTTTTGTTTTTCAATTTCACCCTTAGTTATTTTCTTTTATTTTTTAATATTATGATTGGTCTGCATTATTTGGGTTTTAAATTGTTTTACAATTATATATTTTACTTTTTTATTTTTTTCATGGTTATCTTCTAACACGGTAGTTTTTTATTTAAGATTTGAATGTTTTTTTTATATTATTTTAATTTATCCTTTGACATTTGGTTATTAATTCTTTAGCTTCATTGTTTTTTATATATTTTTTTTAGTTATTATGATTTTACTTTCGAGTAATAAGTTGATCAAGTTAACCATAGTTGTCTTAGATTTTATTTTTCTTGTTTTTTTTATGAAATTGATTTTTTAACATTTTTATACTTTAATATTAGATTATTGATCCTTAAATTATGTGATTTTTTTATTGTTTTTTTTTAAAAAATTAAAGGGCTATTTTGAATATATACAGGGGGAGGCTTTGAGAATTAAAAAAAAAAAGAGGAAATAATAAGAAAAGGAAAAAACAGCCAGAGCAAAACTCGATTTTTTTTAGCACACACCCGCTCTTTAATGAACGCAGCGCCATGAGGAATAAAAAGTCATTGTAAATGTTCTACACTTTTAGTTTGTTTTAATTTAATAGTAATAATATCTAATCATTGTTTCTACTTTCTACCAATTTTGTTACTGCTTTATGGCCGCAAAAAATCTCTCTGCTTAATGACAAAAACTCTACATGGATGACAAATAAAGCAGGCTAAGTGTGTGGCTCGACTCCTTTTGATGGGCTGAAGTTCAGCTAAAGAAGATACAGAAACTGTTAAGTTTCTAGACCTCGTTATCCCTACTTTCTGTCGATTGCAAGAGTATACAACGATTGAAAATGTCTTGTCAAGGTGCACCCTGAAATCCTGGGATTTCTTCAATGGTTTTTTTTTTTTTTTTTTATCACTTCGAGATCATGTAATTAGCGAGAGAGTGATTTGGGAGCAGATGAGTAAAATCACCAGAAATCCTTGCATGTGCATTTACCAGATTCAAAATGGTGGAAGCGGGAACCATCTCTCACAATAAGATGCCTACCTGTAATCTTTGAGATGAATTTTAAAGCAGAATGGCAATCAACACAAGTTCGATGATTCTTCATAATCCTTAGTGTTGAGCCTGCTTCAGTACTGATGAGACCAAATGCAATAGCTAATCTCTCACTATGAACTTTCAATGCTTCCTCCTTCTCTTCCCTTTCCAAGTCATGAATCACAGTATCTGTTTCCGGAACATATCCAGCTTCTGCAAGTTTTAAATTTATTTCCTCTAGCTTTTTGTAGATATCAATAGACTGAGTGTGTGATCGATCTCCAGCAATGAAAACGTGGACAGAACCATTGATCTCTACCTGGCTCCAACCTGGTGCTTTAACCAACCCTCTGTCAATCATCAAGCTCCTTGTTACAGCGGCCTCCTTCCACTTTCCCATGGACGTGTATAAATTAGCCATTAATACATAATTAGCATGGCTTCCAGGATTCATATATAACAGCTTTCTAGCTGCTAGCTCCCCCAGCTCAAGGTTGCAATGTTTCGTGCAAGCACTAAGAAATGGAGCCCAAACTTGAGCTTGTAGTTTGACAGGCATCACTCTAATGGTTTTCAAAGCCAATTCAAACTGACCAGCTCTGCCGAGAAGATCCACCAAGCACATATAATGTTCTACACTGGGTACTATTCCAAAATCCTTCTGCATGCTTTTAAAAAATTTGAGTCCATCTTCAACCAATCCAACATGGCTGCAAGCCAACAATATGCTTGTAAAAACAACAGCATCCGGCTTTATTTCTTTTATTTCTAGCATCTTGTGAAAGAGACCGAGAGCCTCTTCTGCCATCCCATGAATGGCATTACCGTTTATCATGGAACTCCAGGCAGCTAAATCCTTATCTGATATCCTCTCAAACACTGATATAGCCTTGCCTATACTTCCGCACTTGGAGAACATGTGTATCAAAGAGGTTTGTACTTGCCTATCTGACTGAAACCCATTTGACAAAATGTACTCTTCAATCTCTTTGCCCATGTCCAACGACCCCAAGTCAGCACAAGCTGACAGGATAGTAGCCAGAGTTGCTCCATTCGGTTTAATAGCTGTCTTCAACAGCTTCTTAAAAAGAAGTAAAGCTTCAGCAGGATAACCCATGTGGGTGTACCCACCAATGATAGAGGTCCACAAGAAAACAGTTTTTACAAGTGCCATATCAAACACTTTTCTAGCTGAGATGAGGTCTCCACATTTTGCGTACATGCCGAGTAGCAAGTTGTCCAGAGGATCTTTATTCTCACATCCACATTTGAATATGAGAGAATGCAGCGATGAAGCTGCCATCAAACTCCCTTGTTTTGCACAACCTTTAATGAGATTTATAAACACTACAAAGTCCGAGTTGATGGTGCTAATTGTTCTCATTCTATTGAACATGCTGAAGGCTTTATCGACATTCCCTGTATCTACGTAGCCACCAATAATTGTTGACCAAGAAACGACTGATATTTCATGCATCGAATCAAGAATAGCACGCGCTTCATGGACTTGACCATACCTGATATACATGCTCATCACAGCATTGGCTAAAGGTATGTGATCATAGGTATTTAAAAGTCCAAGTTTAAATACGCAACAGTGTATAGATAAGCCTTGTCGAAGATGAATAGGGGTGGTAGACAGAAAGCTCAGGAATGTGGTGGAGCTTAGATCCAAACCAAGAAGCCGCATTTCTCGAAGTAGCAAAGTGGCTTCATGGAACAAAAAAGAACGACAATAAGCAGAGATGACGGAGTTCCAAGAGACGACAGTTCTCACAGGCATTTCATCGAACACCTTCCTTGATGAGGGCAGGTGATGGCATTTTGAGTACATGTCAAGAAGAGCAGTCTGTACAAAGACATGGGCTTGAAATCCAAGAAGGAAGGTATGGGAATGGACCTTAGTAGCGTCACGTAAGGAGTTAGTGTTGGAGCAGGCTTTGAGGACCAAGGGGAAAGTGAAGTCATTGCCATGAAGTCCAGTTCGCAGCATACAAGAATAGAGGTCTAGAGTTCTGGTGAAAAGGGCAGAATTGGTGGAATCCCGGATCATCAGGTTCCATAGGTAAACTGTTCTTTTCATGTGCAATATTTTTTTTTTGTTGGGTTACTGTCGTCGTATAAGAGACGCATGGTCTGAGAAACCTGCACCACTACCTAGTCGGCCGGCGGCGACTCGGCATCCAGTCCAGCATTTCGAGGCACGAGAATGAGGATATGAAATTGAATATGGTGGTGTTTTGTTTTCATTTCTAAATTCTTATGAAGTAAGAGTGAAGGGCTTCAAGCACAAGCAAAGAAATGGAAGGGCCCATGAAATAAAATCCAAACAAGCAACTGAGAGAAACACAAGGGCCTCCCTCCACAAGGCCCATAATCAATCTTCTTTGTTTTCTATATATCCTCTCAGAGGAAGGAATGCCAGTTTCCGCGCTAATCCAAATCAAATAACTTCTTCTGCATTAATTTGATTTGATGCATCGAGGACAATCTCATTGTTTATGATAGAAAGTAATAATAAAAAAACATCAAACTAATAAATTTTAACGAAGTAAAATAAAGAAATTGATACACAACAAAAAAGTCCATGAAACGGGTCAACTATTTATTTAAACACGCAAGGCAAAGGAGCTAATACAGTGAATGCTGCTACAATTCAACTCTTTTCCTCTTCCTCTTATCTTCCTTTCTTCTAGCCAGGCCAGCTCTTCCATGCATTCCGATCACAGCAATGTGATCGCTACTGGGGAGTCAGGACATACATTTTACAAGCGTGGGAATCCAAATCAGCTGATATCTGTCCTTTAACTGATGGCTGATTGGAGTGCTGCATGCATGTGCGATTAAGAAAGTAAGTGTATGCATGTCTGTGTGTGTATACACTACTCCCTGGCTAACCTAACCTATCATATATATTTGTGTATAGATAATATCAATGCCATTAATAATCAAATGAAGATGTTCGAATAAATATATATATTATTAATGACCTCACCGCCCATAAATCTCTAGCATTGACAGTAGTCGTTGGATCAAGGCCTATGTCAGACCAGTAAGCAGTAACTGTAGCTCTTGAGGAACCTCTATTCCATAGCACCACCGCTATCTTATTATTGCTAAGAGGGCCAGCCCACACCTACCACGCATATATATGCATTTTAATTAAATCATCAACCTGTATGCTATATAAATACAATATGATTCATGATCACAAATCATGATCATATATATATATATACACATACTTATAATACAATTATTAATATCCACACTTACAAATACAAAATTAGTATACATTACAGTACAATATTTATCACGTATTTAGCAGACCTCTAAATCTCCATTATTCTTAACCTTTTTCCCCTGCACTCCAAGCTTATCTGCCCACATGCAATGCAGTACTTATTTAAAACCTTTCTTAACTAATAAAGCATTATATATATATATATATATATATATATATATATATATATATATATATATATAAAACGCACACACCTTGATTAACTGCAATAACTTCCCTGTTGCTTAATATCTCAATTGTTTCATCACTCATTGTTCGAACATCACATCCAATGAGAAGAGGAGCCTGTGATTAATTAAACAGGAGATCAATGATTCATAGAAAAAATATATACATCTTCAAATTAAGCTAGCTACTTAATTTATTAATTTACCTTGGCTAACGCCCATATGCTGAAATGTGAGCGATATTCCTCTGTTGTCATGCCTCCATTTCCAACTTCAAGCATGTCAGGATCTGCATGTTAATTATACACCAACTCAATCAGCTATATACTTTGGGTTTAATACATAATGTTTATATATTAATTAAGCTGTGTCACCATTAAATCCTACTACATGCTCCAGTTAATCCCAGTTGTAACTCCAGTAGAAAAGCAAGCAGAAGAGTTTATTATAGTGAGTAGAACGTACGTACCGTTCCAACCTCCAGGTGCAGCATAAGACGCCCATTGATCGTTTTGATCTGCACGGGATGTCATGCTGCCGGTTTCAAGAAAAGGCAAATTAATACCAGCCAGGAGATTTAATTAGTATTAATTTCCACAAGAAACTAAAACATACTATTACTTCATGACGTACCTATCCCAGTTATCAGAAATGTCTCCTGTTGTTCTCCAACTATTTCCAACATTCGATGCCCAAGTTGCTGGGTCTTCCTGCCCCCTAACGTTGTTTTTTTAGCAAGTTAAAAAGGAGATTTTAAGGGTGATGCTAAGGGTATTGAATGAATGTTCTTACTGATTCTTGCTTATTAAAATAATGATCGATAAAAAAAAAAGAAAAAGAGATGAAATATTTATAGTAAAAGAAGTTAAATGGCTCTAACATTATCCTTGAATGAAATCCTTACCATTCACACAGTGAAAAGAAGATGGGCCTTCCAGAATTTAACAAGGCCTTACTCATTACTGGATATCTCTCCTTTGGGCTTGTACCATCATTGTTACAGTTATCATACTTCAAGTAGTCCACTCCCTTCATTTTGAATGACATGATCAATCAAAATGTAACCTAAACCGATTATGATAAAAGAGCAACTCCAGTACTGTATCTATACACGTATGTTTACCCAGGAAGCAAACGTTTTTGCATCTTGTTCCTCGTGGCCTAATGATCCAGGCATTGTTCCACTGCAGGTCTGACTCCTAATTAATTCACAAAATAAATTCAGTCAAGAAAACAGAGAACATTACATAGTCTCTTAATTTATGATCGATGATAGGCGGTAACTCACGATCATGTCTGGTATCTCCTCTTTAATCAACCCTTTTTAAGAAATAATTAATAAATATATTCATAATCCTTATCTGCTAATTATATGTGAAAGAGAATATATATACCCAGCATCGGAGTAAATTCCAAGCTTCAACCCTTTTCCATGTATATAATCTGCCAACGCTTTTATTCCCGAGGGAAACGTCGAAGCTTTTGGAACCAAGTTTCCCTGACAACAAACAAACAATTTTATTTTTATTCCCAATCCTAGAGCCGCACATGCTCCAAACATGTAGATGTATATGTATTCAGAAGTGATCACAGAATTAAAGAGAGATTAGCACCTCAGAGTCCCTGTTAAGTTCAGCCCAGCAATCGTCTGCAAGAGTATATATACATGTTGGATGAATATATATTTATTTATTCAATCTTATATATCAATTAGGCAGCAATCTACTAATTAATAAAGTTACAGTTGACCGACGTCCGATAGTCTACCTAAATTTACGTGTTCATATCCTAGAGCAGCAAGGCCAGATGAAACCATTGCATCCGCTGCCAAGACAACCAAGGAAAAATCAATTTTGGATTTTTCAGATCTTTTCTTAAGAGCCAATCTTGAAATAATCAGTAGTATTCAATTACCTGTATCCCTAATCAATTTCTCTTCAATGTTACAGTGAAAATGGTTCCAACTATTCCATCTGATCATCAATATGGGCAAGCCATTTTCAACAATTCAACAATGTTATATAGCTAGCTCATACATATATATAGCAACCATAATAATTAAGAAGCGGGGAGAAGATTAAAAAAAAGAAAGAAGATAAGCAATAAGAGTTAATATATGGAAAATAATTAAGTAAGATTGGTATGGGTATAGTCTAAAAACATGGTAGATATTAATTATTTTTAAAGTATTTTTTACTTGAAAAGATATTGAAATAATATATTTTTATTTTTTAATCACAACTACAAATTATTATTATTATTTGAGAAATCCTAATTACAACTAGAAATTACTGCAACGACACAGTTTAATTGAGATCAAATACTAAATTAATTAGTACATACATGCCGGATTGATTATTATGTCTAACTTTTAATTCAAAGAAAGAAATGAGATGTATGTGATATATCCAAGGAAAATAAAAAAAAAATGTTACGTTGAATATTTTAAAAAAATAAATAAACTTATTGGATCCTATATTTATTAAGATAGACGGTCCATAGTTTATAATTTTTTTAAAGTTTTCTAGCTCTTGATATTTAATATTTTTTAACAGAATATTCATTGATTAAATTCGGTATATAACTGAATTGATTTTCAGTTTTCTTTTCCATTATTTCTCTCTCTATATATACATGCACACACATATTGACCTTAAGATTAATCTAATCGTAATTGAATGGGAACAACAACTTGTAGATTTAAAAGAAAGGTGACCCAGTGATAAGAGCTTAGGATCAAGAGATTTGCTTTCTCTGTGGTCTCAGGTTCGAACCCTGTGATTGCTCATATGATGACCACCGGAGGCTTACATAATCGTTAACTTAGGACTCGTGGGATTAGTCGAGGTGCGCGCAAGCTGACCCGGACTCCCACATTAAACTAAAAAGAAAAAAGAAAAAGAAAGGAAACCACTAGCTAGCTTCAAGAAGTCACACAAGTGGCGCCAGTGTGTAAACAGTCAATATAGATCAAGAAAGTTGTATATATCGATCGTTGCATATATATACATAACAATTAATGATGATGAAAGTTATATATACTTGTGAAGAAGAAGAAGAAGAAGACAAAATAATAGTAATAACAATAATAATGAATTAAAGGAGATAAAAGGGCGGCAAAGAGGGAGGGAGGGAAGGGTACCCCATGGGTGGTGCAAGACCGAGTCCATTTGCAGAAAGACCCCTCATCCGAGAAAGCTGACGATCATCATGACTTGAATTGGAATATTGCTTTCCCATGTTGATTGGACGACCAGCAGCATCAGCATTTGACACCAATCGCAAGAAGAAGAAGAAGAAGCATATCGATAAGGCAACCACTCCTGATCCGAGCTTGCCCAGCATAGATTGGCTGCTAGATTGATGATAAACCACCATATTGTATATGCGCAGGTAGGAAGCTGAAGTCAAGTCTCTATGATATCTGAAAGAGAGGAAGAGTCAGGCTGGTTCTTGGTGGAAGATATATCTATATGTATATATACACACATGTAACTGCCGGCATCGCTATATGGAATTGCGTGGTGTCGTATTTTATAGAAAGAACAAACAAGGGATCGTTGGTCTACCACAGCTCAGCTCCACTGCGTACGGCTATTTCATTTTCATGAAATTAAGAAAGCAAGTTCCCTTCATGGATTTGAGGATGGAATTAGGACAGGAAGGGAAAAAAAAGATGTTGAAAGTAACTGGCAGGTCTTGAATAGCGATATATATACCAAGAGTTCCTGAAGGCCTTTAACCTATATATATATATATATATATATGCTATTATTACATTTCTCTTGGGAAGAAGTTAAGAAGCAGCAGAAAAGGAGTTAAGAGCAGGAGAAGAAAGTTCATGGAAGGAGAGCAAGAAATTCCTGTCCATCATTTAAAACGTCATGATCCTTTTCTCATTTCAACATCAATGTTATGCTGATATCATAAAAAGAAATTTATTAAATTTATAAAGAAAAAATATATTTATTTATATATATAATTCAACGCGAGGTGGTTTAAGGAATATAATAAAAAAAGTAAAAGATATTGAGAAAAATTCAGATTTGAGAGATTTTTTTTTCGATTTATCGAGAGATTCATTAGATTTTGCATAGGATAGGCCTTTCTTTACATAATAACCAAAATAAAATAAAGTTATTAGAACAAAGACCAAGAAAATTCTCGAATACAATTAATTAAGCATAACTTTCTTAATATTTGGTATTGTGTTCGAAAATATTTTGTATTTATCTTGAAAGTATATTAAATTAATTATTTTTAGTGTTTTTGATGACTTTAATATATTAATATTAAAAATTAAAAAACATATAAAAAAATTATTTTAATATATTTTTAAATAAAAAATAACATATACCACAATATTAAAATCACTCGACATGACATTAATGAAGCCGCGTTGCTTTATGCAACCAATCTACAAGAAATTAAGGTAGATAACCGCGTTGATTTATGTAGCCAAACTAATGGAACGTACACGGCTAAAAAGCAAAGTCTTCGCTTCATGACATCGACATTAATTTATGTCTTAAATCCATTTCAACGGGAATTCATTGAAAAAGACCTTCTGGAGATTTGAATTTCATCTGTTTAATTTCTTAGCCATTACGTATCGGCTACGGCATTACATGACGTATATAAATTAACTCTCTACTGTTTATTACATTTATTTATTACTGTTAGGATATTGTTATTTTGGGGCAATACCCCACCACTAATTGTGGCTTAGTGGAAGCACCACTAGTGCCACAATTAGTGGCATGTTGTTTTTTTCTTGTTCCCCCCTCCCTGTTTATGGTGCATTAGATTTATTTAAAAAAAAAAACATTACTCCTCTGTTAAAACAAAACTATTATATATATATATTTTTACTTCCTTAAGTATATTCCAGCGCTGGTTATAGATTCACTTCCCTTGTTGCTGACTGCCTTTACATTTTGATCCCCCAAACAAATTTGTAAATGCATAAATTCTATTTTTTAATTTTTTTTAAAATAAAGTTATCTATTCTTCCCCCTCATCTTATTTACTCAGAAATCAGCACAATTTTCTTCTTTCTTTAGAAAGCTTAATTTGGTCGACTCCTATCGCACTACCAGAAAATTGATAAATACAAACGGAAATACCGAGAGAATATTTTCGTCGGTAAATTTCCGAGGGATTTTACCGACGGAATTACAGTGGGAAAAAAATTTAAAACAAAGCAAAAAAAAAAGATGACGTATCATTTTTACCGACGGAATTACCGACGGAATTTACCGACAGAATTTTCCGTCGGTAAATTCCCTCGGTAAACTGTGAACACTGTTCATCATGTCAATTACAAAGGGAATCACCGACGGAATTTTCCGTCGGTATTTTCCAGAGAGTGTTATTTGGCGGTTTTCTGAAAAAATTCAATTAATTTATAATTTTCATTTAAATATTACAGACGGAATCACCGACGGATTGAAAAACCGTCGGTAATTGTTGGCGGTTTCTGAAAAAATTTTACGAAATTGAAAATTTAAATTAAATATTACCGATGGAATTACCGACGGAATAATTAAAAAATAGTAATATTCAATTATCCGTCGGTAAATCCGTCGGTAACGCGCCCCAATAAAAAGCCTGAATCCCCTTATTTCACAAGAGACAGACTCATTTCTTCTCCTTATTATTCTTCTTCTTCTTGTTCTTCTACTTCTTCTTCTTATTCTTCTTATTCTTCTTCACTATATGTAAAAAACATCAATATATATTTCTTTCTCTTCTTTTCTCTCCTCATCTCCTTCTCTTTTCCTTCATGTTTGGGTATGTCTTCTTCTTCTTTCTTCTTTTATCCTCTTAGTTTTTTTTTTCATTAATATGCTTAACGAAAAAAAATTTCTCTCCTTAGCTTCACTTGCAACTACATTAAGGTAAGATTTTTCTTTTTTCTTCTTTTTTCATGATTTTTTTCACTATATTTGTTTTTTATTTTATTTTTAATTGTTTTTGTTCTTAATAATTGTATAAATGTTGTTGTGAGATTTTTTTTTCATATGAGATCAATTTTTAGTTGATTTATTTATAGGATTTTTAAATTTTTAGCAATTGCAACTTTATTTTTTTCATATGAATTTTTTTAGTTGAATTTATTTTTTCGTTTTATTTATTTGTTGCAAATTTGTTTGAGTTGATTTTCTTATTCTTTTTTCCAAGCATTTTGAGTATATATTATACAGTGTTAATTTATGCTAATTTAATTATTTTATAATTTTATAAAATGAATTTTTTTTAAATGTTTTTAAATAATTACCGACGGAAATTCCATCGGTAATTATGTCGGTAAATCCTTTGGTAATAAAAAAATAAATTTATCTGCTTCATTTCGTCGGTATATCCCTCGGTAATATTTTTTTATTACCAACGGATTTACCGACGGAAAAGAAATTACCGACGAAAGATTCACCGACGGAGCATTTCCGTCGGTGATTCCGTCGGTAATTAATTTACCGATGAAATATGAGTCTTACGCCGACGGAAAAATTCCGTCGATAAAACTGTTAAATCTTGTAGTGTCGGGTGAGTGATATATAAGAAGAGGAAGTGTGTGTGTGTGTGATGTAATTGGATTTGTGATAATGATTGATTATAAATAGTCAGATATAAGTTTGCCTGAACTAGATAAAAATTAGCTCCAAACAAATTACGTGAATGACCTTGAAAATATATTTATTAACCAGTGGAACAAGTTTAGGTCAAGAGAAGGTTTGTTCATACTAGACAAGAATAACAGTTAAAAATAACAATAACTTTTGATCTGGTCGTTAGATCGCGTTTAAATTTTTACATGAGTTTTTAAAAGTGGAGTTTCTAACTATAATAACAACTAGATAAAATCGTTAATCTAACTGTAAGATATTTATATTTTAAAAATCTTACTATAGGCCTGATTTTAATAGTTTTTTTGTGATTTTTTTGTGATTTTTTTATTTAATACTATTCTTGGATTTGATGTTTGAAGTAAGATTTTTTTATTTGTTTAAGGCTTTACAAACCTGCTAAAGAGGGAGATTTCATGATTATTATTTTCTAGAAAATAAAATCTATTAACTTGATGTTCACATCAATACACCCTTTTACTTTTACTTGTTAAAATTTCCATAGTTTTTTTTTTTTTTTTTTTTTGTTCTCTTCAGCTTTTGCTTGCATCAATACGTAGTGATGTCTATTAATCTCCCTTCTTCTCTGACGTTACCTGAGACCACCGACCTCTGCATCTAATTATCTTTCTACGCAAATGCAATTCAAGATAAACTCAAGGAATCATTGCATTACGAGGCCTCAAATACTACCTTGTTCTGCTGATTCTTTTCGGGATGCTAATGGCTTCAAGGTCTTTGTGCTTTCTGATTTACACACTGACTACCCAGAACATGAAATGGGTCAATTCCTTATCCATCAAGGCCTACAAGAATTCTTCTTTCTGGTGATTTTGCTGAGACTTGCCACAACTTTCACTTCACCATGTCCCTTTTGAAGCATGGATTTCAACATGTCTTCTATGTTCCTGGGAATCATGATCTTCGGTGTCGCTCTGAGCGAGAGGACCAACAACAAGATGTAAGCAACCTTGTTTTAATTTCCTGCTATGCTTTCAACAATTTCACTTCATGTTTTATTCTCATTTCTTTCCTTTTGTGTAATTATACAAAAACCAAAGTACATAGGAATCCGTACCCATATTAGTTTTCCTCTTTGAATATAACTATTTTTTTTATATACTTTCACTTTCCCACTGTGGACAGTCCTTTGTATTAATGGTAACAAAACAGAAACAGAAAGAGACGTTGAGACATTGGTTGATTATAGAAACAAATCAACAGCAGCAACAAGGAAGGTTACGTTGGAGGACAAGATAGAAACAGAAAGAGACGTTGGCTGATTATGGAAGTAAATCAGCTGAGAATTAGGCTATTTAATGTATCCAATTTAAGCAACTTGTATTGCTATATAATAACCAGCAGCCCTTGCAGAATGTATTGCTGCATATTCACGTTGTTTTCTTAAGAAACAGAGAAACCTTTTAATATACCTATCCTCTGCAACTTTTCTCTCTTTGTAGCAGCGTTTCACTTTCTTCGTGTGCGTGTTCTGCTACAGTGCTACTGCTTTGAATATTTTTTTTTGCAAAGTTGTAGCAAAAAAAAGAAGAGAAAAACATGCGATAAAATACAGTAAAAGAAAGTGTCTGGCACACCTTTTATTTCCAAGCATCGTTATTCATGATCTAGGGAACCCTTAACAAAAGACAAACTCCTCACAATCACGATGTTCCAGACCCAAAAGGCAGAGAAAGAGACAAACACAGAACAAACGAAACAAGGTAAAGATAACTACTGACAATACATGAAGCAAATTTGATTAAGGAAGAGGACTAGTAATCTTCAGGAGCCAAGGGCTGATGCTGATGAGTATGGTGAGCTACTGGCTCTGCTGAAATCACAATGTACTCATAAATGAGGGCTGCCAAGCCTCCTCCAAGGAAAGGACCAACCCAGTAGATCCAATGGTTCCTCCATCTCCACCCAACTAGAGCAGGCCCAAATGCTCTTGCTGGGTTCATTGATGCTCCATCAAATGGACCACCAACCAAGATGTTTGCCCCAACGACGAACCCAATTGCTAGAGGTGCAATGATCCCCAAGCTTCCCCTTTTGGGATCAATAGCTGTTGCATACACTGTGTATACCAGTCCAAATGTCAGTGCCATTTCCAATAGAAGCCCATGCACCTCTCCAACCTCTGATTGCACATGGAATCCAGCTGGTATCTGCAGAAATCAATAGTCTGGTTATACATACATGTATCACTGAGAAGAGAGGGAAACCTGTCACAGAGAAAGTGTCAAACAAAAATCAAAGAGTGCTAAATATATATGCCATGTATCTTACCATGCCATTGGTGACAAGCCTCAACAAGAGAGCAGCGAAAATAGAACCCAAGAGCTGAGCAACCCAATAAGAGACTGCTCGAATAACCGAGATCCGGCCACCAACAAGTGAGCCAAAGGTAACAGCAGGGTTTACATGGCCACCTGATATGTTGATGCTGGATGCCACAGCAGAAAACAGTGCCAATGCATGTGCAAGTGCGACCACCAGCAGCCCTGAAGCTGGTGGCCCAGTTCCCTTGTATAACTTATCTGCGCGCAAAAGTAACCAAGATCAATTAAACATATGAAGTTCAAAGTGAAAGAAAAGAAAAGAAAAGCTTCAAGGTAGGCAGAACTTAATTAATAGAAGAGATTGAAGATGAAAGAGGATCGTGTTGGCGAGGGGATTAACAATATAAATTTTATAATACCGAGAGCAAGAATAGAGCCTTCGCCAGCAAATACAAAGATAAAAGTGGAGACCAATTCAGCCAAAGCGGCTCTCATGGCGTCAGGGCGGGTGGCCTCATCAGCCTTCCCAAATGCATATCTGCGAGGCATAGTGTGTCTTAACTTGGGTGCAAATGATATTTTTTTCTTTTTTCCTTCCTTTTAGCAGTACTCGATCCTCCGCAATATGAATATGGTAGCTGTGAAAGAGCTCAACCAGTACTGTCCAATAAGAAAATCCCACAACGAGCTAGAAGAAGTACTGGTACTGATCAAGGCGATATCAATATAGTTTCTCTCAAGGTAAAGATGAGAAGGGAAGAGTAGGGGAGAGTGGCTGGCAAGCTAGGCAGGTGGGTTATTGCATGGACGACGAGGTGTGTGGCTGTTATAGCTCAAATCAGCCGAAGAGGAGGTGGGACCCATATGGACATTTGGGGGATGGCAGGGAGTCCATGTTGACACGTAGGGTTGTATGTGCTACCTCTTCAAGCCACCTGGACCAAGTCCAAATGCCTAACTTATTTTTTTATTTTTTCTGGTTCTTCAATTGTTTTGTTCTAATTATATCCTTTAATTTTTTTAAAAAAAATCATTTATTTTTGTTATTATATATTTAGCTAAAAAATAAATTTTTTTTATATAAAATAAAGCTTATTTGTATAAAATAAAAAAAAATCTTCAAAAATTAAATACAAAACAAGAATTATTTTTTAAAAACCTCTATTCTAAAAAAACTTCAAAAAAAAGGTCTTAAAAAAAACCCTAGACCCTCATGCTTGTGCTTTTTTTTTTTTTTTTGTAAAGAGTGGATGATTTATGACAAACAATATATCTACTCTTATCCAATTGGTAACCATAAAATTTGTGGGATGAGTTTTTAGATAAAAAAAACTATCTGATCAATTTTTGCCTATAAACCCTTAACTAATACATTTATAACATCAAAAAACTAATTTATCAAGTTAAAAAACCTAAAAAAGGTCTAAGAACACAAAATCAAATTGGATAATTTTTTTTCTCGGATATGTTTCTTCAGGTAATATTGAGATTCAAAATAACCACCATTAAACTCTTCTCGTTAAATGAAAGTCATCAATACTAAAATTGATTTTTTTAGTGTTTAGAATCGATGTTGATGATGACTTTCTCTCTTCTCACCGGAATCTAATATCTTTCTATCTTCTCTTTCAAACCCATAGACTTAAGGAAAATAAACTTTTTGATCAACATTTAATTTTTGGAAATTAGAGGGACTATGAAGGTTGAAAAGATAAAATAGAAGGATAAAAGTTAATTAATTTTTGAATCAAATTTTAGATTGGTAATAAAATTTCTTTGTGATTTTCACTTTGTCCTTAATATTAGCCCCAAACTTAACAAAGTTTACCTCAACTTAATAAAGTTTGTTAATATGATGACAACTGGAGGTTTACATAGTCGTTAACTTTAGGACCCGTGAGATTAGTCGAGGTACGCGCAAGCTGATCCGGACACCCATGTTATTAAAAAAAAATAACGCAATCCCAAAAAAAGAAAAAAACTTGGATGATGAAAAGGAAAAGTGTTAAAGTAAATGTCCTAGGCTTTTTAGTATATTCTTAGATACGTGCCCGCGCTCCACAGCGGTTTTTTTTTTCAATCATGGTGGCGAAGGTGGTTAAAACCTGTGCTAGATCATTGAGAAGAAGACAAACTTTAACGGCAAACAATCATAAGGGGAATTATTGTAATGCGTAAGTAGTGGCATAGATAGTAAGGCCTTAAAATGCAGAGGTGGTAACACACAATCATGAAATCGTATGTGAAATCCAAACAACAACCGAAGCTTGACCAAGGCAAGCGTTGTTTTTTTTTTTTCAACGACAAAAAAATTGTAGAGAAAGCAGGATCTATCCAGGAAACATTAAAACATCTCCATGGAAAGGCAAAAGAGGTCAAAAAGCATCTTGTCAGGAAGCGCCAAAATCCTAGCAGCTCTTGGGACGAAGCATGTCAACAGGTGTCCTGCAGAGTTGTTTATTGTAGTCAATATGGATGGTTTTAATTAAAATGTAGCTCGTAGCAATAAGTAGCAGCAAGGTAAGGTAGAAAACTAAGCAGGAACCATGTTAAACAGCCATTAGAAAGCAAATCAGAACAGCCAGCAAATTAAAGCATACGAAAAACATAAGAGTAATCAGGATATAATGAATGGAGGAAGAAGGGGGGGGGGGAAGCTAGATTGTGGATTATTTTTTGACAGTGCATTCTGCAGCCAAGATGGCTGAGGCGTGAGGTTGTCTCAAAAACCCTGCAAGTTCCGTGTGTCCTTTTCATTTTGACAGTGCATCTGTTCTCAAAAAAGAACAGCCAAACATTCAAATGTTGTATTAAACATGACCAAAGAGAGAAAGCGGAGGAAGGTCAGGTGCATGGTAAGCAAAAGATGCCTAAAGATAATAACAAAGCATTTTAAAAACTTGAAGATCAGACCAGAACCACCCAAAACGACAGATAACAGCCTCCAATGTCCTGCAGATTTTTTTTTGTCATTAAAAATGTCGCACGTCAAAATCCGCGCGGCATCGGCTGGCGATTTTTCTGTTTGTCGTTTTGATTGATTTGATTGGTTCGTTGGAGTCGCCACCTAGTAATTGATTGCGGGCTACTAGGAAACCGGATGTACTGATCTTGTCAGAGATTCATGGGTAAGGGACTGGTTGTGGTTAGGGAAGGTATTAACACCCCTAACGCACCCTACCTGAGGTAAGCTGCTTCGTGGACTTGATGTGTTTTTAAAAATAAAAATTTTAGCCCAATTCTAAAGCTTCGATAAATCAGTTATTAGTTCCCAAAATATATGTAGATACATGTTCTACATTTTTATGGAAAATACAACATGATTTTTATCTGTCCTTTAGATATTTGTGCATATAAATTAAAATATTAAATTCATTCTTTTTTTTTATTTCAATAACATACATAAAAAAATACACAAACACACACATATCTCTTTTTCTATTATTATTTTCTTTCTTTTCTTTTCATTTCTTTTCTTTTACATCCGCAATACAAAAAATAAAAATTCAATACTAAAAATAAAATTACATCAAACAATTTAAAATTACAAAAACAGCCCCTAAAATATCCAAAGGCTTCTGGAATATGCAGGAACAGTGGCGGCGCGTCTTCCCACGTGCCACCACCACTGGCGGCGCGTGGGTTCACGCGCCGCCACAGAAAAACCAAGCAACAGGGGGTGTCTGGATCGACTTCTTCTTCTCAGTCTCCCTACGCCGGCGGTGACCTGCAAAGCAACCGAACACACCACAGGCAGTTGATTTTAATTTTTCTTTCTTTTTTCGGATCTGTTTCGATCTTCTCCTTTTTCAAATCTGCTTCACTTCTGTTTTCTCCCTTCCTAAGGTGGCAGATCAGGCGACTGTGTCTCGGTGGCTGTGGGCGTGGCGGTTCTATGTGGTCAGCCGGGTGAAGCTGCGATGGAGAGGGGATGGCTGTCCGATCTTCACTCCTCTTGGCAGATCTAGTGGGTGTCGGTGCTGGTGCTGGTGCTGTTGCTGAATGAAGGAAATGCTGGAGGCGGCTGTTATGGTGTTCGGCTATGAAAGGAGAGGCTGTGGCTGAGGGGAAGATCGGTGCTGTGGGTAGAGGGCGACGGTGAAGAGCTGAAATGGCAGGGGGGTCCTTGGCTCTGTTCTGAAAACAACAACCAAGGACCCCGGGGGACGACAGCTTTTCTGTTGGCTGGAAGAGGGGAGCCTAGTGAGGGGGGCGGCTAGTTTCTGTGAGAGAGAGGTCTGGTGAGGTGATGAGGGACAGCGCTGCTGTGACTGATGGTGATGACCGTGGATCTGTGGCCGGTTGAAGCAGGGAAGATCTCTCGGCTGCAGGCTTGAAGGTGGTGCTCCCGGTGGAAGGTTGAGGAGGAGAGGAAAGTAGTTGAAAGGGGAAGGTCGGGTCTGTGTGTAGGGAGGCTGAAGGGTGAGGCTAACTCATGGGGCAGATGGAGGCAGGTTCGGGAGCTGCCGAGAGGGAGAAGAAGCTGGAAATGAGGGCTGTGTCTGTTTGGCAGAGGGCAAGGGAGGAGGAGACGGTGAAAGGCTGAAATGGCAGGGGAAATGGCGATGAGAGGGGCAGGGCTGATGATGGCTGTGAGAGAAGGAAGTGAGATTGGGGAGCCGTGGGCCCCTGCCCACGGCTGTCAGGAAGAAGAAAAATATGGGAAAATCCTCCTTTACTTTGTAGCTGGGGATGAGCAGAAATAGGGGTTCTCCTCGTGAGGAGGGGCCTTCATTGTCGGCTGGAAACAAGGAAAAGAAGACCTTGGGTGGGGGCTGAGTTCCTGATTTTCAGCCGAAAGAGAGGGATCCAATGGTCTTGGGCCAGGGGGGAGCGGCTGGTTGCCTCCCCCTCCAATATTCAAAATTCTCTATACATAGGTAAAATATTGTTTGGGCCTCAAAATTGATTCCTCAACTTTCTTTTTTTTTTTAAAATTTGATTTTCTTTAATTTGTTTTTTGTATTTTTGAAAACGAGCAATATCAACGTCGACTCAATGAGGAAAATTAAAATTAACGCGTTAAAAGTTGAACGCGTTCGAAAGACCTTTGAAAATTTAAATTATTTTTAGACGACGCTGCAAATGCTAAAAATGATGCAAATGTATTAAAAATGTATTTTTTTGGGTTTTCCATGCTTTTCACTATTTTTGGATTTTTTCTGAAAATTTATTAAAACATGGGTCAAAAATTAGGTAGCAACAAAAAAGATGTGAGTAGATGCAAAACAAATTAACCTTCAATTGGGATGGTGTCGTTGTGCGTCCCTTCTTGGCATGGGTTGGCGAATCACCGTGGTGCTGCATATGAGGCACATTGTTTGTTGCTGGTGCAGTTGTTGAGATTGCTTGTGCTTTCGAGCTCAACCTGTAACATTGGAAGCAAGAAAAGATGAGGAGGAAAAGATATATGCACTTTTTTATTTTTTTCTTACCAGGTTAAGGGTCAAAACAGCCAAAAGCCAAGGAAAAAAAGACTTCGCAGGAGTGAAAAGAGCAAAATGGCTGTTAATGAAAAATGGTTTATTTATCTTGTTAACAAAAAATCTAGCGAGTGCATAGCAATTAGAACACAGCTTGGATTGTTAAGATAATTGAAAACAGATTAACGGAATGGCTGATAAACTGGAAAAGAATGCCAGCAGGAGCTATGCAAGGACTGTTGTGTACCTGGGCTGATCACTCTCATCATGGAAATCAAGTCTCCTTTTTGTCCCAGTTAGATTGGCTTTATCGAATTCCTGATGAGCATCTGAAGAAGTTACCTGGGACGAAACTGAAGAGCTCGCAGGGAGGGCTGGAATGGTAGTTGGAGTAGGCTGGGTGAAAGAGATGGATGCAGTAGCCTCCGAGAACGATGGAGTTATGTTTGAGGCAGGTTGTGACTGGACGCACATTGCAGGGGTGGCAGGAGGCTCAATGTCATCAAAAACATTCGCGACCACAATCTCGCATCGATTTAAAGCAGGTCTAAAAGCGCCAAAGTGAAGTTGGAAAATCCAGGACTTGTTGAGCTAAGCAATCATTGCAGGTGGCGCGGTTGACGGATCGCAAAACCCTTTGTCGTAGACATAGTGGTGTGCAGTAGAACAAAAGAAATTCTCTACGGTTTTTCCGACCATATTGAAGCTTGTTACATCATGTACATCTATGACGATGCATTCAACCCGAAACCTGCATTTAAGTGCCAAAAAAGATTTGAATAAGTAAAAATTGAGATGATGATTCTGTAATGGAAGATAGGAAACCAGTTTATTGTTTACAAATGAAGACATTATAATCTGTATCTAAGAGAATGGTACATGCCATGTGGAACAGGTGCAGAGGGCAAGGGATCGTGCTCAATACAGCGACGGTCACTCTTGTTGCCAGACAATCTTTTGTTGCATTGTGGGCAGCTATCGTACCACCACCCATTGAACGGATCGTAGTCTGAGATCGATGCACGGCAAGTAAATCTCTCGTTCTATTGAAACAGATGAGGCTGTTCCACAAAGGTTCGGTTTTCCTGTAAGAAAAAAAATCCATGCTGTAACACGAAGTAATTTATTCAAATCAGATTTGAGTCTTTTCACAAAACATAAGGATCGAATGATTTAAAATTCTTGCTGGCAAGGATAACAATAATAACGTATGGAAGGAACAGATGAGAGAGTAGTGTTCAACAGGTTCTTCATACCAAGGTACTTAGACACATGGAAACCAGCAAACACCGCAATGACTGGTGCATCGACATTTTCTAGAACATTCTCATTAAAGCTTCTAGCAAAATCACCCCAAAGAGTCATCACCCCTTGTGTTTTCAAGCACGAACTCCTTATCCTCAAGGTTTTTTCCACGGACTAAAACGTGCTCTAGCCGCGGAATTCCTTTCAGCCTACCAATGACATCTTTTTTTCTAAAATAAAAAACGAAGTTAGTGCATGGATAAAAAGAAATTAAACTAGAATAACCAAAGAAAAAGACCTTTAAGAAATTAGTTTGGCAAATGAGATTGTTAATTGCATACCTGCCAATAGTCGCAAACCCTTTGCCTTTGTGAGAACGTACGCAAAGTCGGTGAGCTTAAAATAGCATCGAGGAATAACGGGTACGAAGGTCTCAAGCCTGGCAATTTTAAGATCTGGTTTGAGATCGATAACTGATTCATGATCAACAACGGTGTTGGTATACCTCTTCTCAAAGTCTTGTTCCATTATTGGTGTGCCAATTTTAAGTGAAAGAAAATAGAAAGGTACACCTTGAGTTCTGATTGCTATATATAATAGAAAGGTACACCAGTGAGTGTCAATGGAATTTTAAATCTCGAATGGGCTGTGCGACCCTCGGGTAATACAAGTGAAGCAATCCCAAATGAGGCAACGGCCAAGCCAATCAACCCTTCAGATCTTAATCGATTTATAATCGTGTGCCACAAAAAAGTCTTTCCAGTACCCCCGTGGCCGTGAACAAATACAAGAACTTGTTGCTTGGAAACAACAGAACTGATGATACAACCATAAACGTCTCTTTGACATTGGTTGAGATTTGGTAAGGAGATTGATTGTTTCTCTCTTATATCACTGATATCATAATTAATCTCTTCCCTTAACTGCTTGTTTCTTATTTCATCTAACAAGTGACCATTTGGCATGGGCAAACTATGATCTTTAAGAGTTGATCCTTAGATCATTCTGGTTTGCCCTTATATAATCAAGCTGATCCTCTTCAACACTAACGAACGCATCGACCGAAAATTGCTGGTAGAGTCGCCCACCCTTAGTAATTGTGTTCTCGACACCATCCCTAATGAGGTATGCATAATAAGCTCTCATGGAAACCCTGTCTTTTTCCTGTTTGACAACGATCTTTACTTGAAAGTGGTATGTTGCAATGAAAATCGTTTTCACCAAACGAGAACAATAGTGGGTACTGCAAAACCATAAATTTGGGATATAACTTGGAGATCCTTTTAAGTGTTCCAGAGAAGGTTTCATTGATAATGTCACGCTCTCAGAAGCGAACTCCCTAGTGTCTCCAACAACCAAACCGTCAATGTCACTTGATGCAGGATCATCGTATTATTGAGAATCATCAACCAAAGCCTGTAATCGAAGGCAGGGCCAGAACCAAGTCGGTCTCCGGCAGAATGAAAAAGCCTAGTAAGTTCATTTGTTTTATCAAGCATACCATGAGCCCATTGACAACATTATCTGCATTTTTATGATGACACAAATTAATTATTCTAATTTAAATAAATAAAATAATATAAATCAAGTAAATGGATGATTCCACGAGAAAAATCTAGTTCAAGTCTTTATATTAAATAATTCAAAGTTGAGGGGTTTTAAAGTTATTTAGGTTGCTAGCTATAGTAAACAGAATAAAATAATAAAATTAAATTAAATAAATTCAAAACTTATCAAGAGACAAACAACATTCACTTAAGAAAATCAAAATTGATAATTGAAACGATACGTTAATTTTTATTCTGCATATCTATCTATCTTTAATATCAATCAATTAACCGATCTACAGTATAACTAATCATAACCATTAAACAACCATAGTGTCCACATTAGTAATTTAATTTAATGGCAACCTTAAGAACTAGATATGTTAATAAATTTAGATAACATAATTGTCTGTAGTCTATGTTCGATTTAATTGAATATTTTTTCTAAGATTAACAACATAGATTCGCCATAATTATTAAACCTAGTTACTTCATAAGTTTAAATATCACAACTCCGGTTGTGATAGCAAATTTAGCAGTAGATTGGTTTAGACTAATAATTTAGAGTTTGCTCTAATAATCAAACTAAACAATTATAGAAACTAAACATAGAAAAACATTCATATTCATCATATAAACTAAAAAAAACAGATAGAATAAATCTCACAGTTTTTGATATATGAAAGTTTTTGTATCCTTTCAACCAAAAAAAATAACTTAGCATTATATGCTTATAAAAAAACTAATAAATAGAATAGATGAAAACATAATTCTAGATATAGGAGAAAATAGTGAAGTTTTCTTCTTCTTTCTGGGGGCTCCTTTCTTTCTTTTTATTTGATAGGAAAATCATAATCCTCACATCCCTTCAATTCGTTTGTTTCCTTCAAAAAAAAAATAGTTCTTTACAAAGTAGACAATTCATATTTAAAGAAATTAAATTTATTTCTTCACAAAATCTGTCTGTTGACAGAATTTATAGGTTATCTTAGAAAAATTATATATCTTTCATATGAGATTTTGTTTTTTGCTGAACTTTGGTAAGTTGATAGGTCTTTGAATTAGAAATCTAATAAAATTAAATTTGAATTAAATAAAATTTTCTAAATCAAGATATTCAAGTGAAAATAAACGGAGAAAATACTAGCAAAATTAGTAGTTGGGTTCTCATAGCTTCAGTTCGTGGTGCAGTCTCCTAGGCCTCTCGGGACTCTCCTTTGGCAACCCCGTCACGCCCTTGTCGTGGTGTTAGCAGCCATTGACGATGAAGACTAAGCGAGCCTGCCGGAGCATATGCTACTTCAGCAGGTTAGAAGTCTTGCCCTTATCAGGTCAAGACAAGAGTACTTGTCTACTTGGTCTGATTTTCCCTTACCTTAATACTTGAATAAGGCAATCAGGGTTCTTTCACTGGTGATACCGTGGCTAGCAAATCTATAGTGCTGGGTTAGATGCTTGGCTCCAGTATTTAGAGATTTTTGAATAAGATGGTTTTTGATTAGCAGCCTCCGAAACATAAAATAAAAATTATTAAGGTATTTTATATATAAAACATGAAAAAAATATTAGATAAATATGACTAAAATGAATGTAGAGCCATTGGAAAACGGCGCAAGTTCTTCACCTCGTTTTCTGTGTCGTAAACATAAAGGTGACCAAATTTTTGTGCTTCCCCACCAGTGAGAAAAAGATTACCCATAAGATGATGGCAATGGCCATTTACTTTGAAGGCATGGTCCTGGGCGTTCATTAACCGAATGTGCGGATGCTTTCACGAAACCTTTTGGCAATGCGTCTATTGTTTGGATCAAGAATAAAATCAAGAAGTTCCGGAGTTGGGCGTGGAGCAGCTGGCAACTTGATTTTCCCATTCAAGCAGCAAAGGGAAAAAAGTGGCCTTGTCTGTGATGAACCCATAAGCTTCTCTTGACACCAGAATAGAGCATTGCAATATTGGCACTTGTAAGTCTTATCACCAAAATCGACATATTAGTAAGACAATCCTAAAACAAATTTGGAGAAAAGATGAGGCCAACAGAAGTGAAAAGAAACAGAAATCGAAATCTTGGTATGCGAACTAAATTCAAACATTGTAAGTGAAAAGAAACCGTAGGCATAGTGGCATCTGCATACGTTTTCTTCTCTTTTGACATGAAGATATATAGGTCAGGCACACTGTGGTTGGGGAGATTTGAAAGAGCTAAATTATCACTCAATGAATTATTGTTATCAGATGCAGTGGCAATGTCCTTTTTTGTGCTTATATTAGAAGGCGGTATAGATGGGCTAGACGAATCAGAACGCAAACCAGCATGATGCTCTGAGTACTCCTGAGCAGGGGGCGGTGAACAATCCCAAGTATCATGCATGGGCATTCGTGATCTATTATTATGATCAGAGAGCAAAGGCATAACATGGTATGCATTTGCGTCAGATGAAATTGAGCCATTCTGGTTATCTTCATCGCCAAGAAAGTTGACAGCCGAGTCAACATGAGTCTCTATTAAGTGGTGAGGTTGCAGTCTTTGGAGTCGGCCAGTCATAAGTTAAGGTCTATGCGGGAACTCGAGTTGCAAGAAAAAGGAAAGAGATCCTAAGAGTTTGAGGAAACATCATGGAAACACCTTTAACATCTAGCGACGCAAGGGTATTCATTAGAAATTATTTTTTTTCTTTCTTTGATTAGCAATTGCAATCGACCAAAGTAAAATGCTTAACGCAAACGGTCGCATATGATAAAAGGACAATAAAAACTCAATCAAGATGGCATGGATAATTTAAGATATATAGTTCAAAAAAGGCAAATTGATATGAGAAGCAACTAATAAAAATGATCTTGCAAGAAGTGGTTAAAAAATTGCAGTTAGTCCTAGAAATGAAGGTAAACACACGAAGGCTAGATTTAAAGGTGTATGCTAAAATCAGAAAGCTCATCGGAGCAAAACCTAAAGTATGGAACCAATCAAAGGATCATACATGCTCGAAATAATCAGCAGACTAAACCGTATAGCAACAAGATGTTCATTATGAAAAAAAAAAAAAAAAAAACCCTCAGAGAAGCAGAAAAGCCAAAAAGACTTGAAATACGACAACACTTGAAAAAATCGCAGTACGAAAAACAGAACAGTCATGAAAAACAAGAAGAATCGAAAGCATAGTAAGGATAATTAGCCAGCGAAGATCTCCATAAAACATCATAGCACTAAGCACGCGTATAAAGGCATTTGATGTGGCAGTAAGGAACTTCAATCATGATATACAAAGCATGGTGTGCAACAGAGAAAAAGCCATGAAAATTCTAGAGGTTAGGGGATGAAAACCTGAGGAGACGTTCTGATACAGTGTGAAGCCCGGGAACGCAGATGCAAATCTGGGTAAAAAAGCATGGTCCGCAATTGAAGACAAAAAACATTCTTTGGATGGAAAAACTGGATGAGACCAAAATGCAAAAATACAGAGCAGGTAAAAAGAAATAAAATAAGCAGAACAAATGATGCATCGCTCAGAACATGCAGTCAAATTGAATTTCAAAATTCAGATATGAAAACACAAGCTGAATTACCGAATCTAATTTAACTCATAGCTGCATGTTCTTGTTGCAAAGAAGCATGACAAACTTGAAAAGCAGAAAACCAATAACTACTAAGATTAAAAAAAAAACCCCATAAAGCTGAAACCATGATGGTAGGATTGGAATCGATGGGATAAAATCCAAAGTCAATTGTAATCCTATATGTATGAAGCAAGAAAAAGAATGCTGGCAAGACGGTCTCTAACAACACAATGCTGCCGTAAACTAACATTGTCTTGATAGCATTTTGTTTTTGTACCGAAGAGAAATAATGAAAATATTTGCGTACACTATAATAACATGCCAAGTCTAATGGACTGTAGTTAAAATCACAAAAAAAAAAAAAAAAAACCGAATTAAGCAAAGATAGGCAGTCTAACAATTTCTGAAAAAGCACTCGCAGCCAAAGGTGAATTATAAGAAGCAAAAGATGCATACATGGAACATGCAAGAAAGAAGCAGAGTTTTGAACAAACCAGAAAGTGTTGTTTTTTTTACAGAAAAAGAAATGAACGCAGGCCAAAGGGCAAGCTGTAGCTGTAACATCGAATGGATAGTCAGCGCTAGAGAAGCTTGCAGAACCAGCTGTGAAAGCAAAGCTAGACATGATCCCTATGCATCTGCTAGTCATGCCATGTGGTGTACAAGATGGACTAACAACACGGCTCTCTGATTAATTGACAGAGATAATCGCAAGCAGCATTGAACTTGCATATAGCGTCCTGGAGGCAGTCTAAGCTAACGGAACCCCCTGACATAGCACCCAATCCTAATTAGCTCAACTGTTTCAAAGTGGAACCCCCTAAATTTGGTTTCTCAGAAAAAGCCAAGATTTTGAATTAACCGATAGTGCACCCCCTTGTCCCGACACAGTCCAAGCAAATGTGGCTGCCATGCTAAGGAAAAAAAAAACGTTAGGTGCTCACAAACTGATTGAACAGTGTATGAAAAGTATGAAAGTGTATGAAAAGTATGTAAAAATCCCGAAAGATGACTGCTACCTAACCCGATCAAGGAAAAAAAACCAAACCATCACAACCTCTCACTATGAACCCATACTGCCAGCCAGAACAAAACGCAAAGCCCAACCAAAGAAAAAGGATGACAACCCTTCCCTTCGCAAAGGACAACACCAGAAGCATGCAGACCTTAACGTGCATTAAATGGACGTCAACTCACAGAGTCCAAAACCGTATGAATTTCCACCTTTCCTGGGCGCAGTGAAGCGCCTCCTAGACTGAGTAGCAGCCGAAAGAAAAGAAAAGCTTCCAGGATATGAGACAGCAGCCATCAAACACACGCGCGCCATGATTTAAGGAAAAAACTGATGGGCAACATGGAGTTGAGCTGCCAAATGCACGGCAGCTCCTCAAATTCAGGGGAAAAAAACATGCCAGCCGAAAGAAAAGGCTGCAGGCGAAGCACAAAGGGTGAAGGAAAAAAAAAAACACTCTCTTCTAAGACCAACCAAACACATGAGAAGCCCAGCTGAGCAATATGTCCCCTAGCCCCAATCCTAAAAGACCAGGCCCAAAACAAATGATCCAACAACCCAAAGAAAGAGAAATTAAAATTTTTAAAAAACAAAACGACCCCACAACCCAGCAAAAGAGAATAGGAAATTGTCTCTAGTGATTTTTTTTTTAATTATAATTATTTAATTTTCCGTAAAATTAACAAAGGACATAGAAGGATGCGATAGAAAAAAAGGACAAAAAAGGAAAGTGCTACAATAAACGTCGTTAGCATATGTTAATTCTTTGTTTGCGTTGGCCATTGCCTGTACTTTTTCAATTTTTCTACACCATGAGTATGCAACTTGATCCAACTTTTATGCTATGTCATGTCATGCTTTAGGGTAATTGGTGTTAATACTGGTATTATGTGGTAGACGATTGTAATTCACTACTTGTTCTCTGCAGAGTGTAAGCTGAAGATCAAAACCAGTATATATTCAATACAAAAAGGAATTGATTTCTTCGCACGATTTTCAAAGCCCTGGCCTAGGGCCGACTCCGAGCTCAGTAAATTGAAAACAACTAGCAACGGCCACCAGCTTACGAGACAAGACATTTCAACCTTAAATACTCTCCATCTACCACATCATTAAAAATCTCCCGAGTACCGACTTCCAACAACTACCTACCAAATGAATTTACATTTTTCTCCACATGCTGACAAGGCCATCTGCAAATGACTTCAAGCTTCCCCACACAGTTGATTTCTTCGGAAGTTCCGCACCATCGGTGTGGGTACTAGAGATGTCTCTGGACAATGGAAGCATGGCGTTAATTGTCACTCTTAAGCAGTAAGGGGCAAGGAAAATCACACCATACGTGAGAATGTGAACTGATGATACTTTACAGGGGGCATTCAGGGACAGAATGCACATGCTGAGGACAGAAGTCTCCAAGAGGCTTATATTTAATAAAGCACGTTCTATTCTATAATGAACATCTAAAGAAACAGGAATTCGTATACTTCATTATATAATTATAGGAGTTACGGAATGCATGAACAAGTAACAAATTCAAGTTTCAACTGGACAATAAATATTCTATCAAGAAAACTCTGAGAGGACTACCCTAAACAATTCTCGAGCAAATTCTTGGTGAAAGAAACAGAAAAGGCAAGTGCACAAGAAAGATTGGGAGGAAAAAGGTCTGAGAAAAAATAATAAAATAAACAGAGAATGGGCGAAAAATTATCCAAACCAGAGGAAAGAGGATTAGAATAATATGGAGCGGGTTTTGGGGGGGGGGGGGTGGGGGGTACTTAATTCTACGCTTCTTAGAGGGCGTAAGCTAGTGTTGTAACTGATTAATTTTCTTGCTGAGGTGAGGTAATGAAAACATGTCCCTTGGTCATGAAGGCACTGGCTAGGCAAATGGAACTGGTAAAATGATAAGGACATCAGCAACAGAAACAACAATCACTACTTTAATAGCCCTGATAATAGTACTATATTGTAAGTGGAAAACTTACTTTTCATGTTTGTACAGATAAGGAGACCCCTCATTATGTTTTGAATGATCAGCATCCATCACTCTTTTGAATGCAGAAAGCTTCTCTTGATCATTTTCTGCTTCTACAAGGCCAGGATGAGAGACATTCTTGGTTTCATGTTTTCTTATATGACTCGCAGCTGCTACAAAATGACAATTACCATTAGTTATAACAAAATCAGAATGGTCATTTTGAGTTTCCATCACTTCATGTTCCACTGATTTTTCAGGGCAATGAGATGCTTCCTTATCAATTCTTTCCAGAAGCTTACCTTGAGTTCCAACTGTATCAGAATGCTCCTGAAAGTGCCATAGAGAGAAGGCAATGAGAAGGGTATAACACATGCTCCACTCTCACTTAATAGTACGAATTTGGTAATATAGCCTTTTCTTTTAAAATAGATGGATGAAGCCATAAAAACACAAAGAAGTCAACAATTCTTTTTATAGCAACCAGTGAAAGGGTTCATATAGGTTGGGGAACACCAGTTACAAAAATTTATAGAAATTGTGTTGATTTATAGCCAACTCCAACTGTCATCCCTTTGGAGATTCTTGAAAACAAAGCTATTATTTACTTCATTACTGTAGTAAAGTATGCTGTACTTATTGTGCTCAAGGATCAATGCACCCAGAGCGTGCATATGAGACCTCGTTTAATAGACGCAGTAGGGCTCAACAGGAAATGCCTTTGTGTTTCTCACAACCTAGACTGCCTATGAGAATAAAAATAAAAGGTCCCCAGATGAAAAGGGAGGGCCACTTTAGGAACCAAAACTTCTTCAAAAGCTAAATGCCGGATAGCATATTTCTATTAATTAAACAAATTGAAATGAACAAAGTATGCCAAAATAAACTAGAAACCAGCTATATAATACCAAAACTATGCATTGTGCCATGTAACATAAAGCATTTTTAAATGGCTCATTAAACTTCTGACTTAGCAGACTAACAAACAATTATCATCCAAATATCAAACTCTGAACATCGTTGGACTAGAGCAACAGCCAAAAATTCCATTGTAAGATCTTTGAGTCTAGTATGTTCCCACTTAAATTATGTCTCCTACATGAAAATTAAGACAGTGCAATAAACATCAAACACTTACAAGAGAAATGGGGTTTCCAAACTCTTGAGAGACCACCTTCTCACAAGTTTGCAGCCCTCCCTCCACTTCTAGATATCTGTAACTTGTGTCACCTACATCATTTAGAGGAACTGCACGTGGGTCACATTGAGTTCTCATATCTGACATTGCACCTCCAGTTGACATGTTTTTAACTTTAACCAAGGGCTCACTCACGATAGGTAGCTCCTTTTTCTTGTTTCCACTGTTTGAGGATGAAATCTTAGATTTGTATTCTAGTTCTTGAACAATTTTCCTAATAAAATAGTAATTGCCACCAACTTGTTTTCGAGCATCAGAAATGGATGGAAATTTTCCAGCATGTGTTTCCCTATACCTGTAAAAGGTAATGGCAATATAATAATTCGGTCCCACAATAACTTTCTTATTAACACAACATAGAACTCATTCAATGCTATCAAAGCATTGGTAAGATTCCACACAAAATTGTGGTCTTCAAATTTACTACCAATGATGACAATGTCTGAAAGTAGGTATAATCTTAAAAGTGGGCACTTCATGCAAGAACAATCTCCAATTTCCTCATCAACTTCGAATAACTTTCTAGGCGTCCAAATCGAATACAGGAAAATGTATCTGCACTTCAACTTTGCACAGCATCCCAAAATTTTTACTGAAAAACAATATCAGTGATGAACCTTGAAGTCGCATCAAAGTAATCAATTTTCATGATAAGTTGACAAGTCAAAGTAATCACTAGCCCCTTTTATTTTATTTCGTTGTCTTAAACTAACAATTTTTTCCCTCAACTATAAAAATCCAAATTTAGCAATTTTGCAGATGGAATAAAAAGTTAGCAGCTGCTATATGATATAATTAATCAAGCTGGTTAGAGAAAAAAAGAAAAGGGTGGGGGGGGGTGATTACTTGTTTACATAAGATTCCACCATAGCTCGCCGGTCATCTTTGGAAACTCTCTTCTGAGCTTTGTGACTTTGTGGCATGTGAGAAGGAACCGACGCGGCATATGACCTTGCACGCCACTGCATATTCGCCCCATGTATGGCATTGGCCACCTCATCAAACACTGTCAAGAAGCGATATGCAGGTTTAGTAGCATGTCTGTTTGATGCAACAGCAGTGAAGAGAGACTCACTTTACAAAGACTCCTATTGCTAGATACTGTACATAAACTTCCAAGCGAAATAAGAGAAGGAAAAAACAAATTATTGGTTCAGAACAGCAGCAAAGATTTCCACGATATTTTTTAGTTTTTGCAAAACTTTCAATTTATTTTCTCCATCAAGTTAGCTATCCAATTTACATCCAAAAAGGGGCGGCATCATCATCATCAACAACTCTCTTTGGACTGTAGGATAGAACCAACAATAATATCCAGATTGAATTAGAAGAAGAAGAAGAAGATCAAATAAAGAAAAAACGTACCCGTAGAAATGGTGGATCGAGCGGATCCTCGTCTGATTATGTGGATCATCATTTATTTGTTTTCTTTTATTTACCCATCCACTGCTATGTACTGCTGCTAATTATTATTATTATTGAAAAACAGAAAGCGAAGCACAGAATTTGCAGTTACAGCTAGAGAGGGAGAGCTTGAGAGAGGAAGGAGGGTTTAGACATGACTTTGAGAAGGGACGGAGGGAGGGTTTAGACCTTTAGGGTTTTAAATTTTCATTTCATTTTCATTTTATGGGCTGTTCTGGTTCCGAGTCTGCCCTTTTCTCCGTTAGGGAATTGTTTTTCTTTTGTTTTCATTTACTGTACTTTCTTCTTATAGATTTGTGACGAGTCCAGGACTATCACTCTTGTTCGTAGTTGCAATTCCACCAAACTTTCTAGTCTTAAATTAATTCTTGTAATGCTTTTAATTTTAATATTAAAAATAATTTTTTTAAAATAAAAAAATATTATTTTAATATATATAAAAAAACAATTTAAAAACAGATGGACCAACTAGGCTCATAATTGGGCCCAGGAACTGCCTCTTTCTTCATCATGCCCTTGCACGTCATGCGCCCATTGAGGTCACAAGCCCAAGACTTGGCAGGCTAGGCCCATTAAGGCCACCAGCTCAAGACCTAATCGCCATAAAATTTAGAAAATAAGAGGTAATTTGATTTGGTTGAGGAGGTGGGAAAAACTTTAGATAGCGTTTGTGAGTGTTTTTTAAAAGTATTTTTAAATAAATTTGAATTTTATTTTATTTTAAAATAATATGTTTTTAATGTTTTTAAATTATTTTGATGTGCTGATTTTAAAAATAATTTTTAAAAAATAAAAAAATATTATTGACACATTTTTCTAAATAAAAAATATTTTGAAAAACAATCACAATCACACACCCAAACAAACACGTCACTTTTCAAGAGAGTTGTTGTTTAACAGAAATAAACCTAAAACAAGAGATAGCAGAGAGCTTTGCAAAGTCTGATTGCACGAAAGCTAAGAGAATTGTTGTTTAACAGAAATAAACCTAAAACAAGAGACTCTGACACTTACGGCTAGGAAGCTCCAATAGTTTCGTCATTTCTGAATGGAATCTTTAGTAGTTTTTCCAGTAGATCCTCCTTCCTCTCAATGAATTGTAAGTCTAGGTGTGCACACATATACAAGATAGATCAAGAAAGCATCCAGCATCTTCTTTCTCGATGAATTTTAATTATTCCATCCTTTTCTTTTCTTTTTTCTATTTCAATATGAACTTGGATTTAAAATGGTTAGATCTCTTTTCCATTATCATAGAATTTGTAATCTCGGATTGTATGGATAAGAAATTGGGAGCTGGAATGTAGGAATTATTTGACCATGTACTTGTGTGTACAATCTTCTTCACTCCCTGTATCTACTCAAATGCATGGAAGCTTTATGAAAGTGAAGTTTGTTTCCGCTATTCTTGTCATTGCTAGAAATTGTCTTGAAAAATATATTTGTTCTCTTTAATGTTCATAAAACTCTAATAAATTTTGCACATCATTTTTTTCCAAACTTATTTTTAAATCTATCACTTAAATATTGCATGGCGAAGTAAAACGGTTTTTGTACATGAAACTGACAGACTTCATGAAGGATGTTTACAGTTATGCTGATTCTAAATTTACTTTCTGTATTCTCTCATCAATGATTACTTGTCTGTCTATTATCAGGTGAGGGACGAGATTGAACATCTATTAGATGACAATGAAGACATGGCAGATTTATATTCGACGAGGAAATGGATTCAGAATCAGCAATCTGATTCCTTGGTCGGAGCTGTGGCTTCAGGTAGCATAACCCCTGCTACACCACGTCTCCCTCGAGTTGGCTCTAACCGGAGTGCAAGTATGGTGACTGGCGGCGTTTTGGATGACGATGGTGTAGAGGATTTGGAGATGTTGCTTGAGGCTTATTTTATGCAGCTAGATGGAACACGTAATAAAATATTGTCTGTGAGTATTGCTGCCTTGACCTCAAAATGACAACAAGTTAAGCAAAGAATTGTCTTGATAAATTTCAAAAATTTTGCGCGGGTCATTCACTAAGGATGCTCTTGGTCCAAAAGCTGGAATGCTGGTCAATTTTTATAGTATTAGAAGAATTCTATTATAATTTTCATATTGCTTTTCTTTTTTTCCATACCAAAGTGTGTTACATTCTTGTTTCTTCACTCTTACTCTCTCTTCTTTTTTTTCTTGGGACTTGAAAAATATGAACCTTACATTCATGTAATACTGAATTTTTTTTCCTTTTCATGGCAACTAAACAGAGGGCTGTAAATGTTGTGTGTTCTGTTGCCATCTTTTTTTGTTTTTGTTTTCCTGGAGTGTATTATATCGTCAGCTTAAGTCTCAAGTTGTGAGAGAGGATGCAAGGATAAGTTGTTTAAGTTTTCTCTAATTGCTGACTGGTTTATGATCCCCTGCTTGGCACCGAAGGATTCATTTAGCTGCTTCCAGCTAGTTTGGGGTTAAGGCCTTTTTGTTGATTCGTCTTAAGAGGAGAGAACATGGTATAAATTCTTTCAATCTTATTATTTTTTCTCACCTGCAGGAGTTCTGAATTTGATTTTATTGCAATCGGGTGTACAATTGTATATCTTAACAAACAGCAAGACCATAAGTTTATAGCGGGGTGCATCCTTTTTTGGCTGTGATTAGTTATTTTATCCTTGACTGTATCGATTTAGCTTGTCTAAGTTTTTATAAGCAGTCCTGCCTCCACAAGAGAAGAAAATAGTACACAGTATTACTTGGTCTATGGCATTGGTTGTGTTTAGCTTTGCACTACTTGTTTACAGGCTTACATCATTTTGTATTTTTGGTAGATGAGAAATTTTGGAGCACAGTTTCGTGATGTGTAAAAAGTTTGAGCAGCGCATTGTTAATGTTTATTTTCCCTTTTCTGCGTCCACGAAGATGAAACTAATGAAGTGAGGAGGTGACGGCATGAGTTTCAATGGCGAAGGTTTTGGCAATTTTGTCTATTAATTATTTTTTGGTAATTATTTTAATGTGTAATCAAACATGAGAAAATGGAAGGTTAGAAAACATCGCCGAACAAGTCAAAGATCTTTAGACGACTGCTTTTGCAATATTTAAGAAACTCGGAAGAGCAGGATCGCAAGTCCTTGGAGACTTGTCATGACAGTTTTTGCTGCTTTAGCTCAAAAGGTATTCAACGGCAGAAGAGATGAACATTTTCAACTCCTGAGACTTGAACTTCGGAAAAGAAAATTATGTCAATCAGCGTTCTGCTAGGGTCAGAATCAACCTAGGGCATGCAATGAGTTGGCAGATATTTATCTACTGTAAGGAATCAAAATACATTTCTTTTCTACAATGGTTGAAGGGGTAGAATTTACTGCCCAACGACAACCTGTTTTGAATCAGATACATCTATGCTGTCGCACAATTTCTGTCCCTTGGTATCAACTGGGATGAACATGACACAGACTGCTGAAATAGCCATCAGGACCTCAAACAGGATGATGGCTTCTGTAATCTGGCAGCTAGTCACCAGGCCAACCGCCACAAGAGGACATATCATGCCACCAACCTTCCCCGCAGCATTCGCAGCTCCAGCACCTGTTGCCCTGACGGATGTCGGATATAACTAGATGGAAACGATACTAGTATAAATCAATTATTCAGAACCAATTCTCCCTGCCCCTCAGATGTGTGTGCAGAGGTTTCTAACAAATGCATTTTGGAGTCAAAGTCAAAAGAAAAATGATCACGGAAGTTAAGACTGAGATGATGGGAACATTTTACCGAGTCAACATCTTGCTACGGATAAAATGCCCTGAACAAAGTATTATAGGGCTTACCTCCTGAACATATATTGTAGCAACTGAGTAGGCTGCTTTGGTACTCATTCGAGCTCCAAACAAGAATGACATCGTTAATGTTGCAGACTGATGGTAAACCAGAGGTAAAAGGAAGATACCAGCCAAGACAAACGTAAAAGCTACCGTAAGCTTGCGGCCAATTCTATCTACAATAGTTGCTGACAAAAGAATCCCAGGAAGCTCTACAATAGTATAGATTTATAAGAAAACATGTTATTATGCATTGCTTAATTTGGTAACTGTACAAGAAAGTTAGAGACGAGATATATAGTATATATCACATTGCAGAACAATTCTCAAAATGTCAAACATTAATTGCATAGAGATGAAGAGAGTAGGCATGCAATACCTGCCAAATTAGAAATAAATACATTTATGTAGAGGCTGTCAGGATTTTCTGATTTCAAGAGATTTGAGCCACATCTGCTTTGCCCACTACTTAGCTCTGAAGTCAGCAATATGATACCATAATATGAGAATACATTTCCAAAGAGTAACTCCCAGAGAAGAAGTGTTGTTCGGATTAGTTTTGATGAGAAAAGCATAAGAAATGATTGGAATCCTGATCTAAAATCCAAATCCATTTTTTCAGTGGTGGAGAGGAGAGGGGTATATTCTGATGTTGCAGATTCTTCATCCAGTCCAATTGTACTATCAGGAACAAGCTCTCCGGGAGGGAGTTTTGATTGGTTGAGCAGAGCTATTTTCTCCAGAATATTATATGCATCATTTATTCTGCCTTTCATGCATAGATACCTTGGAGATTCTGGTACATGAGAATAAAAGAGAAGCAGGGCAAATGCTGGTAAACAGGATACTGCGAGTAGCCATCTCCAACTCAACCTTGGCATTACCATCTGCAAGAATTACAGAAATACAATTAATTATGAAGAAAAGAATTCCCCGGGTGATAAGACATGTGAAGCATAAATGACTTTAATATCTGAACTTGTCCTCTCTTATGAGTTTTGTGCAATTTTAGCATGCCCCATGCTGCCCAGCTTGTGCAGACACTGTAATGTAATATTAGCCGAGCAATGTACCAAAATATCAGATAATGATGAGGAAAAATGGCCTTTAACACTTGCTACCAAGAGCGTTTATGATAAAATCAAGTTTTTTTCAGCTACTTTTTTTGTTCAGAATTCAGGAAATGGTACACACCCATGCAAGTAAAGCCTCAAAAATTGTCCCAAATGCCCAGAACCATGAGAGTAGAAGCATCCTTTTTCCTCTATGTGAAGCAGGAACAAACTCTAGAATCCAGGAGCTGAATACACTTCCACCACCCAGCCCGGAGCCAACCAAACAACGAAGAATCACCAGAGATGCATAATTTGGGGAGAAAGCACTCAACAATCCAGCTCCACAAGTCAGAAGAGTTGCTCCTAGGAAACCCTTCCTGGAAAGACCAAATGGAACTAAAACAACTTGTAAGATGAGGTAAAATATTTAACCATGGGTTTGTAAGAGTCCAGTGCAAAGATTCAAATTCAAACGGATGGTTTCAAAGAAAAACATCGTATTTGTACAGCAACATCTTTAGCAGAAGGGATCAACACTTGATGGAAACTTGATCTTTAGCTTTGATGATGTAATGAGAAGGGTATTTACAGAATACTTGCCAGTTTGCCTATTTGGAAATCATTTGCACTTCATAAACTTTAAATTGGAAGCGAACAAGACAGCCAAAAATAATAGGAAAACCACCAAAATATTGCAAAACTGTGTAATTGGAACTTCGAAAGAGCAGATTTTGTCAACCTAAAACCTTAAATAGAGAAAGATCTACCATAGAAGCATCAGAAAAGTTTGTGCAAGTTTTTTCCAAATTCCTGAAGCTATACAATATACACAAATATATCCATACAGACATTATGAAGGATTCTTAACTTTACACGTCAAGGAAACAGTGAAGATTATTGACAAGGCACAGCATATAATTAATGCAAGGAATAAGGGGGGAAATGATGGTTTGCCTCCTTCCATGATGATCTGAAACGAGTCCCCAAAAAAATGATCCAATAAGCATGCCACCAAAAACAGCAGTTGATAGCAGACTCTCTTGGCTTGATGAGAGATCCCACTGGGACTTGACCGCCGGTCCCACAAAAGAGAGAATCATAACTTCCATTGCGTATGCAAACCAAGCAAGTCCAGCATAAACAAGCACGAGACCTTGGAATTTCCCAAATCCCACAGAAGCAAGAGCCTCATCCACAGTGTATACAAGGTTTTCCCCGTCCGTCTATGTGGTGGCCGGTCAACAACATACCAAAGAAATCAAAAAATTGTCACGGCCACAGGGTAACAAACAAACGAAAAATTATCATGTTTTATACATATTCAATTTCAAGATTGATTGTATGATCATCAAGAAATCTCAAAGCTTACCCTGACGGAGGTCTCAGCTGGCTCATTCATGGGCGTAGCAGTCAGAGATCGATGCTATATATCACTGCTTTTACGTCAAAAACCAAATTACTTGTAGTTTCAACTCAAGAAAGAAGATCAATAGTGAAGTATCAATCATTGAAAAAAACAAGAGACTGAATACCTTACAGAAGCGGCCAACTGGATATAAGTTTATGAAGCTTTACTTGTTAATAATAATTGCTTGGGTACACATGGACACGAATCAAACAACACGAAACACTAATACTGCTTGATACTTCCTTGGAAGATGCATAAATGGAGCTGAGCTGCGCATGAGAACATATAATCAAGAAAATATGAACTAACCTGAAACTAGGAAATGATAGTCTTCTTTGCGCTAACATATATACGGTTGTTACCATTACAATTGTCCAGTACCTGGACAGGACAGGATGACTCTTTCGGCTGAAAAGAAGGGAAAAATCGATAATTTGTGTGGAGTGGACTGCGGCATATGTAGCTGGACAGGACAGGATGACTCTTTCAGTTGAAAAGAAGAGGATATAAGAACATATATATATATATATATATATATATAGTACGAGTTTGGTAATATAGAAGTAATCGAAATACATAGTTAAACATGGAAAATGAGAAAGCGAAGGCATGGTTGGTGTGGCCAAAGTAGGAGTATAGGCAAGAGCAGACAAGTGGATCTCATCATCAGCTAGTTGCTCCACGTACCCATAAACAGATCAGTAACAGTTCATCGATCCCACGTTGAGAGTGTTTTGTGGTATGATTGGAGTTATTTTTTAAAATGTTTTTTATTTAAAAAAATATTAAAATGATATTTAAAAAAAATATATTTTTAAAACACAAACAAATAACATTTTTTTGGTATACAAGAAAAACCCGTTTCGCTCCTCTCAAATTCTCTGTATAAAAATGCGAAAGCTTCGGTGTCGAGTGATTGATTTTGTCGGACGGAGGAAATTGAGTATTTGAGAAGAAGTAGAACTAGAAGATGAGTAACAACGTACAGTTTCTATAATTTCTTGGTGTAGACAAGTTTTTGAGGAAGACGAAAAGAGTATAGAATTCACGAAAATGGTAAAAAACAAGAACCCTGCCCGTACTTCATTTCTCATCTGAATTAAGAGAAGATTACGGTAGCTTAAATAGATCTGCAACGGACCAAATCAAAATGGAAGAGGAACCTTAATAGGAAATTAAATAAGAAAATAATAAGACTGACAAAAAAGCATATTCTAAGCTTAATTTAAAAGCTTTCCATACCACGAACTAGTCACAATGAGCTAATCCATCATTGAACTTGTAGAATTTCCTGAATGATCTAATCAAAAGTTACGTCCAGTTTTTTCATATATATTATTTGACACAGCCAGGCCTCTTCTTCTTGAGCTTTGACCTGTACATTTGATTCAAAAATGTATATGATAAGCTTTGTACGTAATCCAAATCAACATATCCATATCCGACCATTCAATCCTTCTGCAATAACTACAGTACCACACAACCAGTGCCGATCTCGATAATCGAAAAAAAGAACATGAAAAGGGAAGAAAAACAACTGTGAACAAGGTATGTTTAGAGCATATGATACATATATATGTTATGAACATTTTGCAAATATAACTATGAACAAATACCTTTTCTTAAGCCTGCAGATAAACCACTTTTGGCAGGAAAGAACGTTAAGCCTGCACTGAAGCAATTTCGGTTGGAATAACCCAAAAAGATAAGAGAAACTAGAATTTTTCTTTTGAAAAACATATATTAAAATGACCAGACACTGAAAATGCATGGTTCATGGTGTTTTTGCAGGCTGTTAACCAATTGTTTTTGCTCTCTTTACTGCATCCTCTCTTCTATTAGTGTGACTATTCTGAATTTCTGACACTCTCCCAATGGTTAATTCCACGACTGGTCTACTCGGCATTAAATTTAACACACTTCATATGATGCCCACGTAGGCAGCAAGCATATCAAAATTTAGACCTGCAAATTAATTAAGAGCATCGATCGGCCAGACTCCTTGATCTCTGGGAAATCACATAAAAGTAACTCAACAAGGTGATTAATTGGCAATTAATGGTAGCGTACCACCTATGACCTAATAGATTCTTCTTCACCCGCTAGGAGCTGGAATCTAAGAGATTTTGATGCAGGCAGGCGTGAGAGTCTGAAAGCCGTGGATCACGTAGAAAGCCTAGAGAAATTGAAACTTAAGTGTGTAGTCAACTTCAGAATATGAGAAAGGCTGGTGCGGCCAGTTACTGATTCATGTGCTGACACCCACAAGGAAGAAATTAAAGATGAAGTGGATTGCCTGATTTTGCACTGCATGTTAATCTTGCAGACAAGGTAATAACAGGCATCAGCTGCTCCATCTGCTCCACAATAACAACCCATACCTTCCCCTAATAACCACATAATAAATCACAAGCATCGTTGAGCTCCAAAGTTGGAAGGGTGCTGTCTGGGTCCCAGAAGTTAAGCTAGCCGTGTCCAAGGGCATGCACCATTACCGAGCTAGCCAACTCAGTACGATCTGATGTAGTAACTTTGAGCACTCTATATCAGGAAAAGCAGGATAGTGCTGTTTAGCACCCCTGGAAATATAAGTGAAGACAACTTTTTTTGTCCACTTCTGAGAGGGCCTTTTCATCCAAATTTCTTTGTTTTCAACTTACATGAGACTTCATCAACCCGTTCCTTGATCATCACATGAAAAATTATGCAACAACACCGTTAAAAATTGAAAAGCATGATATTACCGTGCAAGATTCATTGATAGACAAAGCTAATCACGACGGGTTACAGTGATTTAAGTCAATATATATATTTTGATGTTTTATAGCTAGAGACTTGTCATTTTAGAGCTTGTTGCTCTCGTTCCATAGATGTTCAATGAGAGGAGAAATGAAAAAGAATTCAACTCCTGAATTTGAACTTGTAAGGCAAGGAAGTAAATGATACATGTCGCCTCGTACTCTGCTATACATACTTAAATCAACCTTGCGCGACGAGGGAATAGGCATACATATTTATCTATGTTAAAGGATTAGCATTTGTTCTCCCTTCCTAGACACAGCCAATTTGGCAGAACCGTGATCTGATACATGGACTTCCTGTTCTAAACAATCAAATAGCAAATACAAGAAAATACATCTAGTTTTCACTATGCTTGAATGGGTATAAATTTGCTACCCAACAACTACTTGTTTTGGATCAGATGCAGCTAAACTGTCACTCAATTCCCGCCCACTGGTCTCAAATGGGAAGAGCAGGACACAGACTACTGAAATAACAATCACAACCTCGAACAAAATGATAGCTTCCTTAAGATGGCAACCCGCCACTAGTCCAACTGCCACAAGAGGGCATACCATGCCACCAATCCTCCCTACAGCATTTGCAACTCCTGCCCCAGTTGCCCTAATAACCGTTGGATACACCTAGGGAAAAAGGAAATTACCACAAATAAATTATTTAAAACCAGTTCAAAGGTCAACTTAAAGGCGCTTGAAGCAAATCGGAATGGCATTAAGCACAATGGAAAAGTAACCAACTTCCATGGGTCATGACCATGTTATTGGCTAATTCTAATGAAGACAGGGTTACAACAAAATCACCTTCCAAATGCAATGACATATTATTCCTATTAATGGATTCAAGATAGAATAATGAAGGATCAATTCAAAGGATGCGGCAGCTTGACGATGGACAAGAAACGGATCAATTTCGTAGAATTCAAAACAGCATCTTTTTAAGAGCAGTAGCAATTCATTTTGTATGCTGACTGACTATGATGAGTTATTCACTCCCAAAAGACTCCAGAATCATTCCCGTATATAAATAAAATAGAGGAAACATTCAAGATTAGCATGAAAAGAGACAAGGATGTATATTTCTACTAGCCAATCTTAGCAGAGAAGAGAGTGGATTATATTCTTAACCATATTCCTATATTCGCCAATTGCCGATTGATCAATCTATGGTTTTATTAGCAAGAAAAATAAGCAACAAGAACAGAGAGAACAAGGGTGATGAGAAAGGGATTCCAGAAACTTGCATTTTCTAACAAATGCATTATCATGTTTCCCATCTAAAAACTACCTCCCTCAAGTTGGTTTCAATAGAAAAGATTATTGATCCTGATCAGAAAAAAAGATGAAGGTGGGGAATATTTAAGCAATTATTCATTAAAAAAAAATTAAAAAAAAAAAAAACAGAAGTACATCTTCAAGCAGTCAACCACTGCTTTGAATAAAAGGTCTTCAAAAAAAATTGAGGAGTATTCCAGGACTTACCTCTGGGGCATATATTGCAGCAACTGTGAAGGTTCCTATGGCACACATGCGAGCTCCAAATAACAATGCTGTTGTCAAAGTCGCATGCTGATGGAAAACCAGGGGTAGGAGGAAAATACAAGCTAAGACAAACATGAATGCCATTGAAAGCTTGCGGCCAAATCTATCCACAATAATGGCTGATAAAAGAATCCCAGGAAGCTCTACAACATAAATTTTTAAGAAAAGATTTACCAGATCATTATTCCTTAAAATGATAATACTATATAAAAATTTAAAGGTAAGAGGTAATTACTTCATGTTGTAGAACAATTTTCAAATCTCAACATTAAGTGCAGAGAAAGTTTACTAGGCATGCAATACCTGCCAAACTAGTAATAAATACATTTATGTAGAGGCTGTCATCCTGGAGATTTTCTGACCGCAAGACAGTTGAGGAACATTTTCCTTCCTCACTACTTAGCTCTGAAGTCAACAATATGATACCATAATATGAGAATGCATTTCCAAAGAATAACAACCACAAAAGAAGTGTTGTTCGAATTAACTTTGATGAGAAAAGCATAACAAATGATGAGAAGCCTGATTTAAAATCTGAAACCAGATTTCTAGTTGAGGAGAGTAGAGGTGTATATTTTGACGGGGCAGATTCTTCATCCAGTCCAATTGTACTATCAGAAACAAGCATTCCAGGAGGAAGTTTTGATTGGTTCAGCTGAGCTATCTTCTCCAGAATATTATGTGCCTCCGTTATTCTTCCTTTCATGGACAGGTACCTTGGAGACTCTGGTACTATCCAATAAAAGAAAAGCTGGGCAATAGATGGTAAAGAGGAGAATGCAAGTAGCCACCTCCAATTCAATCTAGGCAAGACAATCTGCAATAAGTACAGAAATACAGTTACCTTAAGAAAAATACTCAATAAGAACAGTTTTTTTTTGCAGTAAAAAGATGTCATTTGAAAAACATTGGACAGAAAGCACAAGGATAATAACTAATATAACTTCAAGAGGTGCATACTAACAGATCAATGAATTAGTATGGAAGAAAAAAGGCAGCTGTCATATACCACCATGGAAGATGAAGAGTAAGGTTATGTGTTTTTCTGCAACTTTTCTGGTTCAAAAAGGGAGATTCTAAATAAGCAGACAAGAGTCCCCTGCAAGGACACTAAAGAATTTCAGACGTTAAGAACAGAGAGAATGTTTACAAGGAATAAGATAAAAGTAAATTGAAACTAAAGCATATCAGGAGTCTCCAATTCCTTGAGTGGTCGAGTTTAGAAGTCTTGGATGAATAAACCTAACGTTCCAACAGTTGAAAACTCACTCATCAAGTTTCGAGTCTCTGCCTTAAATCTCTTTTTGACAACCTAACCCTCAAAAACTTTTATCATATACGGAAAAATCTGTCAAAAAACCAGAATGGAAAAGGCAAAAGAGTAAGAGAGAAAAAGTGCACAACCCCTGCAACAGAAGTTCAAACAAAAAAGAAAGAAAGAAGGAGAATACAAAGCAGATTATCTTTCTTCTCTTACGACCGGAACTGAATTCAACATTCAACAAAATTAAAGAGCAACACCTTTTTCTCAAATCAGAGTGCGAAAGCAAATGCCATATTCATATCAATCACCTTGTTCAGATAGTCAAATAAAACTTCAAAGAAATAAAATGAAGAAGCAACAACAGCTTGGACAGTAGTTGTAGTAGTGAGAAAATAGAACACAGTACCCATGCAAGTGCAGCCTCAAAAATGGTTCCGAATGTCCAGAAAGTTGAGAAGACAACCATCCAGGTGCCTCTATGTGAAGCCGGAACAAACTCTAGAAACCAGGAGGAAAATACAGGTCCACCACCCAGGCCAACCCCAACCAAACAACGGAGAATCAACAATGATACATAATTCGGGGAGAAAGTACTCAAAAATCCAGCTGCACTGGTTATAATAGTTATTCCTAGGAAACCCTTTCTGGAAACAGAAAATGGAATTAGAAAAACTAGATAAGATCAAGATACACACACACGCACCAGGTTTGACATAAAGGAATATGATTTGTGCTACACAATGAACCCTTGAATTGTCACAGAAGCTATTGAAAACTGAGCAGTGGAAATTGAAGATCTTTCTATTTGAAAAGTGGTGAACTCAATATTAATGATGAATGGAACTAGATTAGATTCTCACTAAAAGAAAGCATCTTTAATAACGTAATATGCCCATGAGCGACAGAAGTAAAGGCATCATAAATTATATTGCCAGAAGTAGAAAAATGGCTAGTTTTCTGCAATTAATTTATAAAGTTTTCTGCAATTAATTTATGAAGTTTTCAGCAATTAATTTGCAAAGCTATACGGATACAAGTTTACAAATGGAGAGACAGATTCATTATCAACGGGGCAATAGGCATATGAAATAAAATATGTAGATGGACTTGCCTTCTTCCACAGTAATCAGAAAAAAGGCCCCAAGAATAAGCTCCAACAAGCATGCCAGCAAAAACAACCGTAGAGAGCAAACTCTCCTGGGTAGAGGAGAGATTCCACTGGGACTTGACAGCAGGACCCACAAAGGAAAGGATCATAATTTCCATGGCTTCAGCAAACCAACCAAGACCGGCATAAGCAAGCACCAGAAACTGGAATTTTCCAAAGCCCGCAGAAGCGAGGGCATCATCCAGAGTGTACACCAGCTGGTCCTCATCATCCATCTATGTGCGTGTGTGTGTGTGTGTGTGTGTGTGTGTGTGTGTACGTGTATACAAGAAATAAGACAAATATTAAGAATTAATTAATTAATCACAATATTGAAGATTTCATGACGTTAAATTAATTACAAATATACATATATTATACCCTGCTGCTGCTGGTGGTGGGGATGGAGGTCTCATCATCTACAACTGGCTGGTAATTAACGGGCATAGCTTTAGGAAGTGTGCAAGATAGCCTGATCTCTTGCAATGAATTAATTTATGAAGAAATATAAGTATACAGGAGGCAGTACGTTAAAAAGCTTCTTAATTGTATGGTAAGAAGGAGGAGGAGGAGGAGGAGATGATGATGATGAGCGTGGAGTAAGGAAAGGGAGGGGGGAAAAGAGAGCGCTGTTTGATTATTGTCTTGACTTTGACGCGAGACATGGGAGAGAAAGAAAGATGATATTATAAACATGAGACAGATGATTCGATGGGGTGTGAACTGAAAACATGAAACGTGTGGTCAAACTTAAGACAGCAGAGAAAGGGTTGTTGTTATCTTGTCTTGTTGATGGTGCAGTGCATGTGATGTGGATTCATTTGGATGTGGATGCGACGTCAACAAAAAAAATATAAGTTATTGTAGATTAACATGCGATCATAATCATAGAATTGCGATAACCCTATAAAATTAAAAAGAGAAAATAACCACAAGATCAATTTCTCATAAATCAAATGTTAAAGATAAAATTTATAAAAATATAATTTAAAAAAAAAAACATAGAAATAGACATGAGTCTGAGACTAACCCCATATAATATAAACTCTAAAAAATAACGAAGTAAAATTCTAAATTTATAAAATATTAAGGAATGAAATTAAAAAAATAAAAAAATGATATGAAACAAAAAAAAATAACAATAAAAACAATGAGAATTATAATTGATATAAAAATAATTTAAAATTAAATGTTAAGGGATGGAATTGAAAATAAAATTTAATTAAAAAATAAAAAAAAACAATAATAAAAATAATAAAAATTTAATTTAATTTAAAAATTAAATGAAAATAAAATAAAAAACTAAGAAGTAAATTGAATTAAAAAAAAGTGAGTAGAAGGAGAAGAAGAAATACACGGTAATTATATTATTACAGTGAATTATGATTTGTATATTTTTTTTAATTTTTAATTTTAATAGGAATACCATTAGGATAGGATAGTCCTTCTTCACAACGAGAGATTCTTGGAGGACTACAAGGATTATTAGTTAATCGCCCTAGCTAGTTCATCACACTTTGAGCTTCTACGGTTCTACCTGCTTTACCATCTTATTTATTTTCTCACATAAACGAGCTTAAACAATCTTCAACGATGAGATGGGGAGGGGGGGGTATCTCTGGCCGAGATTCCCCGGTCTGCTACTACTTTCTATCGAGTTGATTAATGTATCATTGCTATCAATTAATTAATCATTTTTTAAATATAATAATAATAATGTCAAAAAGAGGTCAAGACGACGACCAGAGACTTTTTCTCCTCCTCCTATGGGTAGCCAGCAGCAGCATTAGCAGCCTCTCCTTTTGCTCCTCCGCCATTTATATCTGATTTTGATTGATTGTTTTCTAAACAATTGGTTGTTATTGATCCTTCTACCAGTCCAATTTTTTTTTTTTTAAGTATCAATTTGATCTCTTTCTTTCTTTATTTATTTCGGTCTGTCAGGTAAATTACTATATGGTATTTGATTGATTATTTATAGAGAGAGAGGGGGAGAGAGAGAGAGAATGGAGGAGGAGGGTCATATAGGTATTGGGTGAGGGAAGCAACAGCTGACGCAGCTCCTCTTTCTCTTCCTAAGAAGCTCTCCCCTCAGCACCTTCTTTCTCAACCGAACTCCCTCGGTTCTGTCTGGAATACGGTACCCACACCTATCCTTTTTCCTTCTCCCTCTCTTCTTTTATCCGAAACAAAATAAAAATTAATAAATTGCAGGCTGGAACATGGGAGAAGAAAAATCTTAATAATTGGGCCACCCATCGGATCAAGGTCTGTCATTTACTCTCTTTTTATCCCACATTATTTATTCCGCGCCTCTGATTTTTCCTTTATTGTAGGAACTGATCGTGTCGGTGGGCTCCTTGGAGTTCTCTGGTGGCAAAGCACAAATAGCAAAAGTGTCGAAATGTTCTGGTGATGTAAGTTCTTTCTTCTTCTTCTTCTTCTTCTTCTTCTTCTTCTTGTTTAACTTTAATTTGTAAAGATGGAGTGTTTAGACTAGATCAACACCATGTTGCATGATGCATGTTGAAAGGTCAAAAAACCAGAACCTTTAGTATGTAACATATACAGAATTTACAACCAAAGTAAATGATCGATTGAAGTCTCGAAATTTCCCCTCATTAATAAAAGGGTTATCTTGTCTGCTGCTACTGTGTATTGCTTTTTTGAATTGAGACTCCATTATCTTTGAAATGGGCGAGAGAAGTTTGTTTTCCCATGAATGCTTTTCCAGAAATGTTCTTAAAAACGTAGTTAGTGATCCAAAGGGCTGTTTATCGTTTCTGCTTAAGCAGAAGTGACGCCTTCGTCTGGCATCCAAATTTTCACCTCAATCAAACCTGCCTTTGATACTCTACGCACTAAATAGCAACAACTTCTAGCCCACCCACTTAGTGTAGCAATAGATGATTGATTGATTCAGCTGCTGCTTCCTTAGTTAAGAGTCAGTTCTATGAGATTTGCCTCTTTTATAGAAGTTACTGGTCATAAGGAATTCCTACTTTAGACAGGCCCTCTCTAGGTATTAAAAAACACTAAAAGTCTTAGAGGAGTTGAGATATCCATATTTCCTTCTTTTTAACAATTCCAGACTTCATATGAGCATGTAACGAAAAGTTGACACTTTGAGCTACTCCAATTTACTCTTGACTATATGATTCCTCCTTTGTTTTTATCTGGGGAAACATGTGAAATGACATGACTTGTGTATCTTGCAATATGCTTTCTATTTAACCTCATAGTTTTTGAAGTTGATTGATTCTTGTGAATCTCTGTGTTTTGCCTTTGAATTGTCCTATAGATGCCAAATATTAGGAAAAAGCAAACCAGAAGTTCTAGTACACTCTAGTGCAGATCGAAATTGGACTGAACATCAGAAAAAAAATGTGAGATAATTGGTTACCTGTCTTATCATCTGATGCACTCACATGTAAATTTGCCCTATTAAATTCAAACTCTTGTTCTGATTCACATTATTTCTAGTGCTTTTTCTTGCTATTTTACTTTGATTTCTCATTATTATTTAGCAAGAGGTCTTGCACAAATATTTCATTTCAGAATACTTTGATCTCCACAAACACACCGTTTTGTTTTACAGATGATATTATCGTTTTCTCATTATGACGTGTATATGATATGCATGGGAAATTTATTTCCCTACTGATGGTTATTACTTGTGTGAGCAGGCATTCTTGGTAATTGTGAGGAACAAGAAACTTGTTGGATATACCTATGAATTGACACTGAAAATTAAAGGTAACCTGGTGTCACTTAAACTGCCTGCTTTCCCTCCTTCATCTATTTACCCTATCCTAAAAGAATTGGTATGTCAATGGGATTAGGGGAATGGATTGTCAAAGAGGAGAAAAGGATGGTAAAGGGCCACTTGGATTTTCCGGAGTTTTCATTTGGTGAGCTGGATGACCTGCAGGTAGGTCCTATATTTCCACTCAAATGTGTTGAGTATAAAATGAAATCTAGATGGAATTGACAGGAAAATATTGGGAAATTTAGGATGACCTCTGAAAAAAGATGTGCATCTCCCTGCTGCTTGCTCCATCATCTTCTCATCAAAATAACAGATTCTCTAAAAGATGAGAAAATATCTGTCTTTTATTTAATAATGTGGTAATAGAGTGATTCCTACAGCTATTGGTTGCTTGTATGGACAGTGATAAATGGCTGTCAAAAGGTCAAATAGCCCATAAACTTACTAATCTGTGGCAATTGTAGTTGATCAAACCATTTCTCTGTGTTTTCATCTGTATGGATATTTGTGCTAGCCTGTCAGTCTGCTCTTATCTTTAAATAGACTGCCTAATGATTAATTTCAGTTCTTTTTTTTTTTACAATGATTAATTTTAAACTCTTGGTCTTGCTATTCTAGATGCAAGTACGGCTTAGCGACGAGAAGGATCTCTCACGGCAAGATATGCTACAGATCAGTCAGAATTTGAAGCTGTTTTTACAGCCTGTCCGTGAAAAATTGCTCCAATTTGAGCAGGAGCTCAAAGATAGGTAGAAATGGGGGCCAGGAAAGGCATGTTTCCTCGAAGTTAGACGGCAACCTTAATAATTTGCAACGATCTTTTTTTTTTTTCCCAACATATGTAACGGAACAAAGGATTGTTAAAGGAGACAACAGTTACCTGGGCATACTCTAAACTTGAGATGGACTTTATTGGATACTTCTATTATGTCAAATGCATCTTGCAGATTTATCTAGGACGGCTGTCCATGTTGACCTTATCCTCTACTTAGAGGATGAAGTTTGTTTTACATGGTAATGACATAGCATGCATTTTCTTGTCTGGTCTACTGGTAATGCGACTCATGTAAAGTAAATTTCCTTCCATTGTCAGAAGGTGGCATATTAGTGATTTGAATGAAACATGATGGTGTCGTTACTCTTCTATCTGAGAACCAAACGGCCAGTAAAAATTTGATCCGACGAGGATTGGATTAGCCGGCGTTATTGTGTTTGATTTGGGAATGTCTGAAGGAGAAGACCAGATCCCAATTGTTATTCTGAAGGTGTTACCCGGCAATGGATATTCTTTAACATTCATGCTACAGTACTGTTTAGATTTCAAAAACACTTTTTTATTTTATGATCCTGTTGTAATGAAAATGAATTGAATCTTTCTACATAAACAGAACATGGAATCCAATTAAGATCAATGATATAATGACAAGATTGGGGAGGCGAGGGATCTAAACAAGGCTAATCCAATAGAGCAACATCGTAACATCTTTGTTTACCTTGAAGTTCTCGTAAACTTCTCCTACGATGGATTATTTGATAAAAGTATTGATTTGACGTATTGATTGACTGGACTAATTCGTGATAACTACATGCCAAAAGGATTCTAATGATTTAACAATGCAGTGCAGAGGAACACAAGCTACCAAAAGCTTCCCGACACGGGAGTTCTTTTTTACCCCCAAAGAATCCTAAACTTCATCGTTTTTGTTTTAACATCATTACCTTATTTACATGGAGAGAGGAGAGGGAAGCAGGGGAGCTTCATTGGTGGGCTTTTCTTGTTTTTGTAGAATACATGCAGGAAGACAGGAGCCATCACACCAAATACAGCACCCTCTTCCTCTTTCTTAACGCATGGCAATTGGGGTCATCTCAAGGTGATTTTCTTCTTTCCCATGGCCTCTTCCTTGCACTAACTTGTGCTGCCCAAATAATCCATGGTTTATTTTTCACTTTCTCTGCTTCTTTTCAGTTTTCAAGTGTTTCATTCAATATTTTTTCTTCTTCTATATAAGATGATGTTTGTATCTTGTACCGCTGCAAATTCTGAAAATATTATATTCTGGAGGTTTAGTACTTGTTGAGATGGTTTTACTGCTATAATGTAGCTTGCCCTAATTGCCTTGTGTTTCTAGATATCCTTCACTATCTGCTAACCGGAGAGAAGGTGAAAAAGTGAAGGCTGAAGAGTAGACCTCTCGTTTGAGGATCATGAAATTCTATAGTACTGTCAAGTCCTTTAATAGAAGGAAAGGGGCGATGCAAACCCATCCTTCTTCGTTGAATACTGAGTCAGTAGGCTTATATTGTTTAAATAAAAATCTCCAATATTCTGCTGTCCTGCCTGATTGCGTACAACCAAAACCACCCAATTCCCTCCCACAGGCATCCTTGTTCCTAACACGGACATTAAACGCGAGCCCTATCTTGAATGATGCTGTTTCTTATGGCTCCATTGGTCAACCTCGCAAAGGCACCATGTTCTCCGCCAGTTTACAACCATCACCTTTGACAATTGCTGAGAGTGATCTCCAGCTTCCCACCTCACCTTTCCTTCAACGTCCTCTACCTGTCGATCATATCACTCCCCCTTCAGACTCTTTATTTCTTGGAGGACAAGATGTAATTACTGAGCCTGAAAACGAAAATTTGATGGGTGTCCTGGACGAGTGCTCTGGTGGGAGCTTTACAGGTTTGCACTGCACTAAGGAGAGTTTGACATCCACTGAGAAGCTTGTACTTCAATATTTGTCCAAGGAGCTTGAAATTCCCGTCGATGACGTCTCCCAAAATTCCACCCTCAATGTGAGTAAATCAATTTTTATAACGTAAATTGTTCAAGACTTCTACTCAGTTTTATCAGGTGCTGATAGTTGTACTTAACAAGGCAAGGAAGTTGATCATGATGCAAAACGAATTGGATATTGGCATTGATCTTGTTTTAATGATCATCCAAGTTGAAAATGCATGCAGGAAGCACAGCGAGTTTCATCGATCCCTGTCACTGAGTTGAATCATAAAGCAAACTATCGTTCGTCAGCTGCACAAATGGATGACAGCATTAACCGACTTCCTGAAGCTGCAACTTCACAAAAGCAAAGAATAAGATGGACGACTGAGCTTCATGACCTTTTTGTAGATGCAGTTAAATCCCTCGGAGGCCCTGATGGTGAGTCTCTTGTCTTTGATTGACCAAGAAAATTTTGGTGGTAGTTTCCTTCGATAACTCACATTCTCCACTGTTAATAACTGTAGTTGCAACTCCAAAAAGTATATTGGGTATTATGAATGTTAAGGGCTTAAGTATCTATCATGTCAAGAGCCATTTGCAGGTAATTTTTCTTGTCTAGACTTTCCTTTATCATAACAAACAAATTCTACTAAAAATCTGTTCAATTGTTTTCATGTGCCTTGTGATTTGCAGAAGTACCGCCTAGCTAAAAAATTTCCGGAGACAAATCATGGTATGACCTTCTCATAGAAACAAGTCCATGCTTCTTGTATTAGTGACATTGTCTCTTTCGGGCAGATAATTAGAACCATATATCCTGCTTCAAACATCAATTTGGTTTATGATTCTCTCCTGTCATTGTATAGTTGGTTGGTGATTTTATTTTAGAAAATCTTGCTCTTGTACAATGGAATATGTTGTCTACAAATAAGTCCTCCTTTTTTCATGCTAACTTTTCTCTTCTCTTTGAAAGACAAGTAGTTTCGTCACATGATTCCAAAACCTATCACAAACAACTGCAAATTTGTGGTATACTGGTAGCAATGAGAGAAGATTTTATATTCACCAAATAGCTCTGTGATGCTTCCAACTTCCAATCGATTCTACCGATTCTTTTCCTCTCTTTCTTTTAAAGCTTGTGACTGCTAATCCTAACTTTCTACTTGTTTTGCTACTTGGTGTCCAGACAAGAGCACTTCCACCGTGGTAGAGAATAAAGCAGCTTCATCGAACAGTAACAATGATGCACTTGTCATTGAGTCCAATAGGTGAATGATCATTGATCGGTATCTTCTTTTTCCCTTTTTCTTTATTGGTTCAAGCAAAATCTCCAATGAATCATTCTCTTGCAGAGACGTGCAAGTAACAGAGGCTTTGCGCACACAAATTGAAATTCAAAAGCTGCTGCATGAGCAGCTTAAGGTGCCTTGATGCATTCTCGATACTCTAGTCAGCTTGATGGCTTGTTTGTTTATTTCCTTTTGTTGTAGCAATGATATCATGATAACTTCATGGCATTTATAGATGATACAATATTGACAGACAGAAGTAGGTCAGGCTTAAAAGAATGCACATTATAATTATGGGGAAATAATTCAAAATACAAAGGGTTTTTGGAATTTGGATAACTGTTGAATGATAATTTAAAATGGTTTAAATCTAATTCATAGGCGACATAAGGAAGAATGGGTGCTTCATGTAGCAGGGACAAAAGGGCTAAGCAGGGTGATAAAAAAACATATGAACAAGTAATTAAGAATAAGAGAGCAGAATCCTGAACTTGGACACTGATTTTGTATCGCAAAGTTTTGAGAATTTCAACATCAGTCTGTAGCACCTGTTTGTTTTATGGCTATTGCGCAGGCACAGAAAGAGCTTCAGATACGCATTGAGCAGAATGAAAAGTTCTTGCGGGAGTTAATGGAACAGAAAGCGATTTCGATCTATGAGCCATCATCATTTGCTGTCCCTGCCTCAGAACCCAAACTGCTGCCTCACTCTCCATCTGCTGATGTTTCCTCACCAGGGCAAGCTGCAGTGAATAGTGATTGCTATTTATTCCAACCATCAAATCACAAAGACTCTGACGCTGTGGAATCTGAGAAGGCAAAATGTCCTAAACGGGATCGAGGACAAAAGGAACATCCGATCCTACACTAAACTAGTTGACAATTGCAGAAAATGAAAGTTCACTGGAAGCCATGATTCTGAGCATTTGATGATTGAAAAGCCTTTTGTATGATTGCTGCACTCAAGTTCTCGTGTGTAATGCGCGCCACTTGCAATTATAAGAATAATACTATCGTGCGCAAATTCCATCCCAATATGAGAACTAAAAATGTTTAGGTTTGCATCTTCAAAGAAGCTGAGGAGTGTTAGCTGAGATTTCAAGGAAAGAAAATCAGTCAAATTTATGCAGCAAAAGTTCGATGTTTCTAGCTCAACTGTTGGTTTGACGCTTCAATCTCCATGTTGAGTACATCTAATTCAATTCAAGATGGACAAGCAGTAGGTACAACTCTCTCAGTTTAAAAAGCAACAAGGGAATAAAAACCATCAGGTTACCTTTTAATTTTACATCTCCTTCAAGATTTTAGTCCTGAACATCCAAAAAAAAAAAATCGTTTCTATGCGGGTTATAGGTGGTAGTTAACTGCCACACGAAAGAGAGGAGGCAAAAATATAAGAAGAAAAGAGAAGCGATCGATGCCATGGTAAAAGAGCAGTCAAGTCCATAAAATGACTTGTTTTGTGTCATCAGAACTGCTGCGCATTTCGATCGCATGAAAGTAATAAAGCAACCATCAATCGATCGCATCAATTTTACCACGAAGTATAATATGATAGAGATACAATTGCACATTGCAGCACTTCCACTTTTCTTCAGTTTTCAGAGGTTTTGTCTATTGTAAACCAATTTAACAGGAATTATGAGCATGGCCAAATAAGAATTAAAAACACAGTTAAGGGAAAAAGAAAGGCCTCGTCTCCAATAAACCAACGATGGGTTGTAATCAGAGGCAGCCGGGGATTGCTGGCCAAAAGATAAGGAAAGTTGTACTTGGTAAGATGCTCTCTGAACCTACTTCTCATTGTTTTTTCTCTTGCGGGATCCGCTTAGAGCTGCTTTGGTCCGCGCCCATTCTTTCACTGAATCAGCAGTCCTCATGAATGAACAAGTTTCTCCAATGGAAACATCTCTGGTATATGCTGGCTTCGTCTCTGAATTGGTTTTCTTCTCCACTACTGGAGCAGAAGCCTCAGCATTGCCTACAACAGTCTGCGGGCTCATTGCCACTCTATTTTGTACATTACCCTCCTTTCTGACCCCAAAAGCCAGCGTGCCATCTACGGTAGGAACAATATTGCTCTTCTTAAATATATCACCATGCATGCTTTTCATAGAACTGGGAACTTCCAACCCATCAGGTTTTGATGGCTCTACCTTTGCAAAAGTAACACCCGGCAAGATATGAGTAATACTGAAAGCATTGCTGTTATTCCCACTAACCAATTGTGTCCATGAGGATTTATTGAGCCATGCATAACCTCTGCCTGGCTTATTTGAAGCAGAATCCAGTTTGGTAGACAGAGCCTCCTTGTGCCCTCCCACTTCTTTGATCCTGCTGAAATGTTCATTTTGATTTTCTTGCTTCCAGGATTTATTGTTCTCACTGTCCCTAGAGTCGGCGACTTTATCACATTTGGGTTGCTCTTCCTTGCTAGATGAATGTCCCGGCAGTGTTTCTGATGCATTGTCAGATTTGGATTGCTGTTCCAGCAAACTCCCATTACCTCCCGGCATAGCAGGCATTCCTTCACTTGTATTACTTTCTTCATTGAGAACTATTTTCCTCTTCTTATTAGAAGGTGTAGTGTTTCTTTTCTGCTTTTGGAGCACCTTTTGAGTCGGTTCATCTGTCGAAGTTTGCCTAACATTGAATCTTCGTCTCTGGATATTTGAGGTAGCAAATGGAGTTAAAAATCAAACTTGAAAGAGAAATAACCACAACAGCAGATGCCATCAAAATCAATGACTTTTGATGGACAGAGTATTAAACCGTACCTGATGAGTTAATATGGTTTCCTGTGGTACACTCACCATGTTAATTATGAGGTTATCATCATCTTCATCGATGTCCCCTTCATTCTCTTCAAGTGGTGGTTTATCAGTGGTTTTCATGGAATCATCTACTTTCTTATCCAATTCAATCTCACAGCATGCATTGTCTGAAACATTTTCCATCTGAAAGAGCTTATTCATCACAGAATTCATCAAAGTGAGTTCTTCCTTGTCCATCCCAGCACCCTGTTCTTCCATGATAGGAATGTGTCTGCATTTAGCTGCAGCTGCAGGAGGCTCCGAGTGTTCTTCACAATCACAGAAATGCTTGGGAAGTGGAGGAACTTCAACACGTCTGAAACTGTATCTGTGTTTGCCAGTTCCTCTAAAAGGTATTGACTTTATCTGCAGCACAGACAGACATTTACATGTATACGCAAATATTTTTACAGTTGGAGACATATCCAAGATTGATAACTATAACGATAAGCAATAACAATACTAGTACTCTACCTTTCCTAATCCGGGGAAGAAGAGGCGAAGTTGCTTATTTTCTGAAAGAAGCTCTTTGTTGCTGGGCTTTGAAGAAATGGACAGTTTCTTGTTGGTGGGATCATCTTGAGCATGATCAAGATTAGGAGTGGGAAGGAGAGGATGTTGATCTTCATCTTGATCTTGAGCCCATTCACATGTCAAGCGAGCAAGATAATGCTCTTTGGCCTTCTCAAGCCTAAGCTTCCCACCCTTCCAAGCACACCCATTATACTGAACAGTCACAGAAACAGGCACAGGCAGGAAGAATTAGCCTCGGTACAAGATAATCAGGGTAGTAACATAAAGGAAGCAATCAGGCGGTAGCAGCGTTATCAATCAATGATTAAGATGAGAAAAAAGAAATACATGAAACAGAAATGGATTGAAAAAATACAGTGTTGAAGAGCTTGGAGAGGGAGTTGTTGGAAGAAGAGAAGAAGTCGATATACGCAAAGGATCGGCCTTTGCTTCTGATGATCTCCACTGATTGAATCCCTAAGCCCAAACTCTTATTTGATGAAAATATGTTGCGCAGGTCTTCGCTGCTCACGCTCTCCCCCAATCCTCCCACGAATATCCTTATCACTGCTTCTTCTTCTTCTTCTTCTGCTGCTGCTGCTGCGGGTGCGGCTGCGGGTGCGGCTCCATTCATCTTCATCTTCTTAGTCCCCCCTCCTTTGTTTTGTTTGCTAATTACTATCCTAGCCTCCACCATCCCTCCCAGGGCTAGTACTAATATATATATATATATATATATATATAGTCCCTTTGTTGATGACGACGACGACGGGGGGCTGTTGTTTAACATAAGTGGGCTTGCCTGGCCCAACCCAAATCTATTTACGTGTGTTTGTGATAATACTCTTGTTTGACTGCATTTTTATCTGTATTTATAAATATTTATGTTTGATGTAAAAAAATATTAAATTATTTTTTTAGTATTTTGTGTAATATGTTATATTGAATATAAAAATATATAAAAAACAATATTTTAATATGTCTTTAAATAAAAAATCCTTTTCAAAACAACTCCAACATCTAAATAAATGTGGGGTAAATTAATCAAGACACAACCACGCTGCGGCCACTTGATCGCATCAACAACCTGGTAATCAACCCTCCCTCTCAGCCTGCCAAGTTTTGAGGATGCATTGGATTTAGCTTTGTTGCTGTCTTGCTACTTCGAGGATGCATTGGGTTCAGCTTTTGCTTTTGTCTGCATGCAGCGGCCTCTGTGACATTATTGGTGATGTTAGCTACGAAGAATTGCGAGCTGCATCATGTGATGATTGCAATCAATTGTAAGTCAAATACAGAAGACTGCTTTTTTCCCACTCTGCTGCTGCTGATGCTGCTTTCTCATACTTGTTAACAGTAGATGCTAATGTTTTCTGCTTGCAATTCTGATTTCAAACACATGGAATTAAATCTGAGAGGGATGCGATTAAAACAATATGCAACTTTCTAGTACATGTCAAAGGAAACAACCCTTCATAGATGCAAAACTGAATCCAATGTTCAGTTATTACCAAACCCCTTCTTCTGCAGGTTGAAAGAGAGAAATTTACTCGACTCGAAGTTGATTGAGTTCAATAACCTTCTTCGTCATCCCTACATAGCACCCTCAAAGCCAGCTCCTGCCGGTCAGAGCCCATTATTTGGAGCCGCTCCTAATGCAATTCCGGCTACAGCTCAAAATGCTGCCCCTCCCTCGGTTTCCAGTTTTGCTCAACTGGAAACCTCTCTTAACACGGGATTTGGAACCAGGCATCACTCTGTCAGATGAATTTCAAAAAATTTCAATTAGTTTAGGAATACGGCTATTGAGGTTAATAATCATTTAATCGATGGATATTAGTAATTTTATTTTTATTTTTTAATCAAAATACTGAAGATAATTGATAGTTTATATTTAATATTCAGTAAGAAAGTTGAGGATTCTTCAATACTTAAATAAATATGTTTTTTAAAAAGAAATATAATAATATTAAGAGATATTCTAAAAATATATATACCATAAAAAATGAAGATTGTAAATTTTTAATTTGAAGGTTTCATTGTATATTTATAGACCATAAATCTTGTTTTTTTTATGAATAGAAATGTATGGAGTATAATTTTATCCTAAAAATATTTAATGAGATATAAATATTTTTTATATTTATATTAATATTCTATAGAAATATAGTGGATATTAAAAAACTTAAAAATTAAAATCAAAGATGAGCTTTTGGAAACTGAACTCTTTCTCTTTATTCATCTTCTTGGACGTCCAGGTAGAATAGTCATTTTCTTGAACATGTGAAGGGAGGATTATCATAGTCCTTTCAAATATGTTAAGCTATTTTCTTTCAGCCCCAACTTACCGTCAAACAATGCCAACCAATTTTCCATCCATAAATCCCAGTGCAATTTTGTAGGTTCTGATATTTTCAATTTTGATGTGCATGTTTTGATCTACGCCTTCTGATTATCAGTCATGCAACAAGTCTGCATTGCAACCAACTTCCAAACCAGGCCCTTGGAAATTCCTTCTCCCCTCGGTATAGCACGACTCTTTGGCTACATTGGAGTAAACAGCATTCAAAGTATTTCTTCCTCCGTTGTCAATGCAAAACCCATCAATCCAGTCTCTTATCCCTTCCAATGGGAACAATTCTGCGTTAAATGCAGCAGGGCAAGCAACTACAAACAGTTAGCCAGCGTAAGTATGTGGACAGCCTGTAGTTTTAAAGCAAATTAAAAGCGGTCTATTCATGAATTTCTGAGTGCCACTTCATGAACTAAGCATACACTAATGGTATTTCTGTAGATAGAACTTGAAAAATGTTGGGAAACAGACGATCCTCATTTATCTGTTAGCAGGTGTTAGATACTTGTATGCGTAAAACTAACTTTTGATTGCCTTCTATAATCCTTCAGAAATATGGTGCAAAGGGGGGCTGTTTCAGGGGATGCAAGCATCTGGTTAAAAGAAAACTGGCTTCCTGGAGAGGTACGAGATTCCTTGTGTGCTTCTCTTATATGGGACTTGCAATTAGATACGCTTTCCAAGTCACAGGTTTATGAATTGAGAGATTTGTTTTTGGTAGCCAGTAAAATCCTAGAAACAACAATATAGAAGGAGCTGGAAATGCCAGCACTGCAGCTGTGACTTAGGCCTTTGTGATCCGATCCTTGATTTCTGGTCTTAGCGAGTCTTGTTGGTCTGTTCCTTGTTCACACCCAGATTCCAGAAGAAGCACCTCCAGAGGAACATGTCTTCCAGAAAATATTTCACAGGGCACATAGAATGTAAGGGAAGTTGATTGACGAGCTATACAAGCACATTGATAATACTTGTATTAGAGAGATGGATAACCAGTATTTGGCAAGAGGAGAAGGGGGAACGCATTCTGCATCAGTTTTTCAACATTCTTGTTGCTGGGATTTGTGTTCTTGAAAAGAAACGTGGTTTCACTAGGTGGGTCAATTGCATCCTGGTGGTGTGATGTGAGCTTTTACCATGGTATCTGACTTGTTCCCAGCCCAGGATTAAGAAGGAGCATAATAGTGATTCTTTCCTGTACAAATTAAGAGGGAAACTCCGAAATTAGTAGAAGATAGCAGCATAGTAATAAGATACAATTGAAGGGTTGGCCCAACTCAATACTTGGATTGCAAGTTAGATAAATCCAAGCTTTGATTAAACATCTAAAATAACATCGTTTTGGAAGAAAAATCCTTAAAATGATGACGATTCAATAAAAAAACGCTTGTAGTGAAACCCAATCTACATCAAGTTTCATCTCGATAGACTCGTTAGGTTTTATAACTGGTGTGCAATGCAGAAGAAAAGAAACAGTCTGGGAAAAAAGAGAGAAGAGAAGAGCAGTCGGCACTCGGCAGCAGTAAACCTGCACCACGCGTGCGACTGACTGTACTTTCTTAAACTTTGACTGTGATCTGTATTCGTAGATGGGAGAAAACGAGCAAACCTACATGGAAAGAAGTCAGGACCGACTGCTTTGCTTAGCTAAACAACATCACATCACAAACGAGTCAATCGAGATGATTCTCCACCGCAACGCGTTTTCAATTTCAAGTTTTCTTTGCAAAGTAATCATAATAAGCCTTTCCCTCCCCCCTGGCTCCAACGTTGTATTTTGCGGGACCCATGTCTCCTTCTCTTACCAATCATAAAACTATGCTCCATCCAACCAAAGGTTATCAATTTCATTTCGATAGACATTTTTTTTTTTTTAATTGAACAGAATGTTTTGATTTTCAAATGTTTTTTCATGCCGTTTCGAGATTGTACTGTTTATATATATTATTAACTACCAGACCTAACAACCTAGCAATTAATTCGGTTATTTTGTTCTTTGTTTCTTGAATTCTAATCTTAACGTATGCAGTATAATTTATTCCTTTAAATGTAATATTCATATCTAGACTTAACTTTATTTAATCTTGATGTATCCAATATAATTTAAAGTGTATGCAGTATAAATAAAACAAATCATTAACTATGTTTTATCAATTTCATTTACTTAAAGAACCTTGACTTGATTTGTATAGGCTTATGCGCATATCAAACATCAAAGTAAAATTCAGATAAAACTTCAAAGTTCAAACTAGCTAGCCAAGCCCGGTGAAGCAATAAACACAATACAAAGTTACAAACCCAATAATAAGATTATACAAACAAAAAGAATATTAAATTAGATACAAAGAAAAACCAAATTAAATACAAAATTTATGAGAAAGGTATTTGGTATTAACGTTCAGCAGTGTAATAGAACTGAGTTTATACGTTTTTCATTTCCAATTTGAACTTAAAGAGAAAAAAGATTGCACCTTAGAGAGAAGAGACAATTATTCGAGAAGGGAGCAAATGGCCATAAAGCGAGATTAGATGTCTTGGAGTCTATTTGAGTGGTAGATCTCTCTTGGGATGGTCGGGAAGTCCGGTATGAGTCTTTTGTGTGATATAATCTTTACGGGGAGGTTGAGAATTCTCCAAAATTTATTGATAATTACTTTGTCAGGTTCTAGGGGGGCTCCTTCTCTTTTTTATCAATTGAGCCTCTTCGATCAGGAAGTCAGGTTGCAGCAGTGCAGTATGCAAGAGCAAGATAGCAAGAGAGAAGAGGGAAGATTGGAGGGGGAGGTTGTGAAAAACAAGATGCTGATTGTAATTGTTTTGGTTGGGAACTTGAGACTGCGAGGAAGAGAAATTAGGGATTTGGTTTTTAGTTTAGACTTCAGAGAAAAAGAGCTTATATACGTGGGTGTACTGTGTAATTAATGAAATTGAACCGGGTTCAATTTTGAGTCTTTGACTCAGTGGCTTTGACCCGAAACAGAACACATGGAATTAGACCGGAACGTTTCGGCCGAAATTTAATCGGAAAATCCGGAACAGACCGAGATTTTAAATGAGGTGAAAATTGTTCCGTTTTGTTTTATTTTTTGAATTGGTACGAGATGTCCCGACCATTCCGGCCGAACGGAACGGAATTGACAACCTTGCTCTAATGTAATTCAATGGCCCTTTCCTGTAATTAAAGATTTTAAACCTTCCTCCCCCGTAGGCAAGTAAGAATAGAGAAAGAGCAAAAAAAAAAAAACATATTGCAACTCCTGCCAGGCTACCACTACCATCAGATGAGTTGGAAAATTCTATATCAAACCAACAATGAAGGCCTTGTTACTTACCTTTTGACCTGCAATGATTCTTTAACATGGTAAGCCCTAATTTTTTATTTTTAAATGACACATTTAGAGTAAAGTTATAAGGAATAACACTTTGGAAAAATTTTAGAAAAATTACTTAGTTTAACATAATTGTTATTTGAAATCTTTTTTTTAATACAATCATTATTTTAAATTGTGTTTTTAATATAAACCATGATTCAAAATCACAAGTTTAATAAAAACAATGATTTTAATAGCGGTTACATAATACAACTATGATTATAATTTCCAGTGGCGGAGCCACATAGGGGCAAGAGAGGGCAATTGCCCCCCCTCCCCCCAAAATCAGATCCAATTCCTTTCTCTTTTTCGTTTTTAATTAATTAATATATATATATATATATATATATATATATATATATATATATATATATATAGAGAGAGAGAGAGAGAGAGAGAGAGAGAGAGGTATAGAATGAGGCAACTGATGGGTTTGAGAAAAAAGTTGGTTTGCCCAGCAGTTATATTTTTTATACTTGTACTGTTAGAGATTTTATCTGTATAGGAGTATGGTTGTGGTTGTTTTTCAAAGTGTTTTTTGTGCTGAAATGCATCAAAATAATTTTTTTATTTTTTAAAAATAATTTTTGAGATCAGCGCATCAAAGCGATCCAAAACATACCAAAAAATTAATTCTTAATAAAAAAAAATTTTGAATTTTGGGGGAACGCGGTTTGCACCGCGTTCCCAAATGCTCACTTCATCTCTTCCTGATAGGTCAACCAGATATGGAAGCTCCAAAAATACTGGGTCTACATCTTTAAAAATTAGTTATTGAAAATGTTAGGGTTTATAATAATTTATGGGCTTCTTGAATTAATATGTGTGTGGGTAATATTATATGCTAATGGATATGAATTGAAATGAGTTTTGATGAATTGATAAGTATTTTGTTATGAATTTCATATGAAAAATGATGATAATAAATTTACTAATGATTAAAAATGAAGTACAAGACAACTAAAAAAATTAGGGACATAATAGATAAATTACAAAAAAAACATTTAATATTTATATTTAATCCACTTGTACAAAACAACAAGTCAGCAAGAACAACATCAATTTGTGACAATTCTTTAAGCTATAATTTTAGATGTTATGTACCATATGTCAGCATAGAATTGTTGCCAACAACTTTCCTAGTCCTTGGAAGATTTAGAAATAGATAAATGAAAGTTTGTTGTATATATTGAGAAATATATTTTTAATAAAATTAAAAATAAAATTATTATGAAACAGTTTTAAAATATAAAATCTCGAAGAAAACAATTATAACATAAATTTTTTTCATTTTAAAAGTATTCTTAAATTAATTTTACTGGACTTGAGTTGGTACATGTATTTCAAATTAATTTCTATATATAACATATGTATGTATAGTATATAATATCAAATATTTGTTAGTAATTTGCCCCCTCATTTAAAAAATTCTGGCTCCGCCACTGATAATTTCTAAGGATATATAATTCTCCCCTTTCTCCATGTCGCTTTTTCATAAAAAAAAAAATAACAAAAAAACCTAGAAAAATTGGGGTTACATAATACTACACCCTCAATTATGAGTTTGATATTTAATAATTTATAGTTTTGTAGTCTTCGGTTATCTTGGATTTATGTAAAGTTTAGGGTTGATTTTAAACTAAAATTGTGTTGTTATAACATAATTGTTTTTTATATTAGTATTTATGTATTAAAGAATTATTATTAGCAGTTATTTAATACAAACACAAATTATAATAGTTTTAATAATTTATTAATAAGATTATAATTTTTATTAGCGGTAAAGCAAAAGATGTGTTATGTTCGTGAGATTTTTTACTAAAATCTATTAGCTTGGTAAAGGACTCAGCCTCCCCTGATTTCTATTTAAGAGTGTGTTTAGAAATGCGGTGCAAATCGTATTTTTAAAAATTATAAATTTTTTTGTTTAAAATAAAAAAATTATATTTTTAGATCGTTTTAATGTGATGATGTTAAAATATAATTTTTTTAAAATAAAAAAATTATATTTTAACATCTTTTAAAATAAAAAAATATTTTAAACCGCTACCACAATTATAATTAGACAAAGGTGCCGTTTGTTTACACGGCTGCGACTGCGTATTAAACAAAACGCAGCTCCTGCATGTTTGGTTACGAAAAAAACAGGTTCTACTGTTCATGGGCCCTACCTTTTACTGCGTTTGGAACGTAGGGTCTCACGAAGCAGCTTCCCGCTGCTTTTGTTTCAACTGTGTTACAACACAGTAAACAATGGCGCACCTTGTAGAAACACAGAGAAAGGATTGCCAACTTTTCTCCTTCCTTTCCCTTTCCCTTCTCCTTCTCCTTCCTTCCCCTTCCCCTTCTCCTTCTCCTTTTTCTTCTCTTCTTCTGCTTCTGCACCATGTCCATTGTTCACGTTGAAGAACAGTGGAGACATGGTCTTCTCCGGAGACATGGTCTTCTCCTTCTTTTTCTCCTTCTTCTTCTGCACCATGTCTCCACTGTTCTGCTACGTGAACAGTGGAGAGCAGCTACATTGTTAATGGGCTGAACCGGGTCCGGCCCAAACCTAAATGCATTGAACCGAGTGTGACCCAGTAAAATAAAAAAATCCAAAAAAATTTCTTAGATATTGTGTTTTATTGGAAAAACTAATGTTGAACATGATTCAATAGCACTACATAATTACATTTGAAAGAGATTGTATGATGGCGTAGCATTTGCAGAATTTGATCGCAATCCTAATTTTATTCCTGATTATATTTTACATGATGTTGTTGCACGCTCAGGAAACCATGGAAACCGTAGTCCTTATTAAATAGATTTCATGCGTGATAGAATTGAACATAGTTTAATGCAACAATAAAAAATATTTTATATAAAGTATTGTTTATTTTATGATGTAATAACATTAGTTAAATCGTTAATATTTCAATTAAAAACCATCAATATTAATATATGTCTTTTTTAATTATTTTATAACCTCAATTTGAAAAGCATTTTTTAACCAAACACTTTAAACTACTTTTTGTTCAACTTCAATTTCAACCACAGTTTTAACCAAACATATATTTTTCCAAACCAACCTCAACTAAAAGTACCTTTTATAAAATAACTTTTTTCAAACTACAACCACAACAGCTACCACAATACCAAAGTTGTGATAGACTGGCTGTGTATTTAAAACAGAAGAAGAGAAAGGAAGGAAGATGGAAAGGGAAGAAACATTAATTTCTATCCCATTCCTGGGTAGGGTCTGCCAAGGCATACATCATCATGTTCTCGATGAGTGTAATGTCTCATGTCTCTCATGCAGTTTCTTACTTAGAAATGGGTTCTGTTCATGCTCGTCATTTCGATGACTTTTTCTTATGTTTTTTCAAGAAAGAGTAACCAAGCAAAATGATCTCATGGCCAATGATGGAACCATGCTAACCAATGTCTAATCCATATGCTGTTGTTGTTAGTTGTAACTAGCTAGATAGCTTGTCATCCAAAATACAAGTAAGGGTATGTTTGTTTTCCGGAAAATGGTTTTGGAAAACTACTTTCTAAACTTTCTTGTGTTTGTTTGCTATTAGAAAAGTTGGTCAACGGAAAACACTTTCCAGTCAAAGAAAAATTTGGCTTGGTTTCCAGGAAAGTGTTTTTCTTTTATTTTGGGCGGAAAACACTTTCCGGAAGTTATGAAAAATTTAGAAATGTCATATTATTTGCTGATTATATCAAATTTGATCAAACTTTTGATTGCTATATATATTTTGTTTTGAATATTTATTTTTCAATTTCATCCCTTAAAAATTAATTTTTATATTAACTTTGATCCTCATTTTTATAATTGTTATTTGCTTTTCCCTTATTATTTTTTAATTGAAATTTTTTATTTATCAAATTTGGTCCTTAGTCTTTTGATTGTTACTTATTTTATTTGAAATAATTTATAAAATGTTAATTATTATTATTTTAATTTCTTCATCTTTCAATTTTTTTATTTTTTAGATTTGATCTCTATTATTTTAATTATTATTTATTTTATTTGAGATAATTTATGAAATTATATTTTTTTTTCAATTTCATTCTCATTCAACTTTTTAATTTGTAAGATTTGTTCTTCATTATTTTAATAAACTTGAAAAAATAAAATATTAATAAGTTATTTTCCAGTTGATTTTCCATGACATAACCAAACACTGGAAAGTGTTTTTCAACTTATTTTTCATTACACTACTAAACATCGAAAAATAATTCACTTTCCTGGAATTCACTTTCCAAAAAAAAACTACTTTCCAGCAAACAAACGGGGCCTAAATGCCAAAATAGCACATGATAAAAAACTTTTGATGAAATAGTGAAAATATCATAATTTAAAAATACAATAATTAATATCACAGTTCACAATATTAATGAAATGTCACTTTTCTAAACTGTGACATTCTCAAGAAGATCGTTTTGAAAAACAGTTGGACATTTAATAAAATAGCTGACCATTTTAACTATTATAATGTTTTGAGTCATTTTATGTTTTAAGCCTAAAAACATTTATAAAATCATAGTTTTTATTAATCTGAAATTTTATTTACTTTATTATTTTAGAGAGTTAAAATATTTGCCCTTTTATCAAAATTTGGACACACTTTACTCTATATAAGAGCTATACCAAAAATTTTATCCCGTTTTAAAAAAAACCCTGCAAAAAACCATAAAAAATAGAAACAACAATTTCTAACTAAACTCAACATATTCCATAATCACAAGTAATCCGTAAAATGAATATAAAATAATTCAATACTACAATATTCAAGTAATCCCAAAATTTATAAACATAACTCACTTGTCTATCTATGTCTACATCGTCTACTGAATGATCTGGGCTCATCAATAGCATGACCAGATCCAACTTATATTCTTGCTTGAGTGGTTTCGTCATCTGCCATGATATCATCAAGAATTAGTTTCTCTCCAAAGGTTTCAAGTCCAATAAAACAAACGTTTAATCACTTGGACGCTACAATATAAACTTTGTTTTTTTCATAAATACTACGAAGATAATAAGTGATCTTTTGACCCTCCCTTAACAAAAAGGCCAACATAATATTAATTAAATATCAATATTAAATTAAAAATAAATATATTTTAAAGTAGCCAAAAAAAAAATCAAACTATCTCATTTCATCAAAAAATTTAAGCCGTACCCTTCCTCTGAATTTTTAAGTTTACAAAAAAAAAAGGGACTTTTTTTAACCTAAAAAAAACACAAAGGAGAACAGCTATGCAACTGAACTGAGTAATGACCCTTTTTGGACTTCCCTTCTTTTTGCGAAAAGAAAAGGAGCAGTCAACTAGATTGCTTGGTCGTTTTGGTTAGTGGGACGATGGCGGACACGTCCTCTCCGGCTCTAGTTGGAGGTCAATGACAATAACACCATCAACTCACGGACAAAGGCACTAACTAGCGTCTCTATTCCCACCCACAATAACATTTCTCGTTTCTCAATCCTGTTTCTTTCGTGCAGACGTGCTAGCATGTCGTCATTTCAAATTAGTCTCAAACAACTAATTAATTCTCAATGCCCCCAGCTGCTCACCTCGATTGAACTTAAAAGGCAGGGTGACTGACAGGCAATAACTAAAATAAAAGTAGAGAAATTATTCTCGAAAGTCGAAACACAAAATCAAATATCATACTCTCTTACGAAGCAAAGCATAGGGAGATGGGAATGGGCGAACAGTCCAGCTAGCGTATACCATTATCCCCCATATCACACCACCTCTCTCCTTCATGTGACTTGCTTCTCTTCATTCAAGCAATCATCAATGCCTCCTCCTCGCTCCTTCTTGATTCTTTTCTTGCTTGTTTCCACTCCCTCTTTCCTCTTCCAGATCTCCTCTGCGGCCCATGAAGATGGAGATCATGATATAAACGTAGATTCAACCCTCAAGTTCGAGAACCCTCGGATCCGCCGAGCCTACATTGCCTTGCAGTCATGGAAGCAAGCCATCTTTTCAGACCCATTCAACTTCACAGCCAATTGGAATGGCTCAGACGTGTGTTCTTACATGGGAGTCTTCTGTGCTCCATCTCCCAAAAACAAGAAAATAAGGGTGGTGGCTGGCATTGACCTCAACCACGCTGACATTGCTGGCTACCTCCCTACCGAGCTCGGCCTTATCATCGATCTGGCGCTCCTCCATATCAACTCCAACAGATTCTGTGGGGTCGTACCCAGTAGTTTCCGCAAAATGAAGCTGCTCCATGAGCTGGACCTGAGCAACAATCGGCTAATGGGCAAATTTCCCAAGGTTGTGGTCTCCTTGCCTTCCCTCAAGTACCTGGATCTGCGCTTTAACGAGTTTGAAGGTTCTGTGCCCTCCCAGCTCTTTGACAAGCCCCTTGATGCTATCTTCTTGAATGACAATAGGTTCCGATTTGGCATCCCAGAGAATCTTGGAAACTCTTCTGCATCTGTTCTTGTCCTTGCAAACAACAACCTTGGTGGGTGTATTCCAGGCAGCATTGGGAAGATGAGCAAAACCTTAAATGAAATCATTCTCATGAATGACAATCTCACTGGGTGTTTGCCTCCCCAGATCGGCATGCTCAAGGAAGTAACTGTGTTTGACGTTAGCTTCAATCATCTGCAAGGCGCTCTACCTTCCAGCATTGGAAACATGAAGAGTGTCGAGCAACTCGACATTGCACACAACAGTTTCACAGGTGTTGTTCCTGCTAGTGTTTACCAGCTGCCTAATTTGCAAAATTTTACCTACTCTTTCAACTATTTCACCGGCGAAGCTCCAAGCTGTGCTGCTATTGGAGCAGTCTCTAATGGTACCCAGAATTGCATTCCCGGCAAGATGAATCAGAGATCAGCCAAACAATGTTCTTCTGAAGCTGCTCGCCCTGTTGACTGCAGCAAGTTCAAATGCGGTGGCAGTGGCGGAGGTGGCGGAAATGGCTCTCCATTAACACCACCACCACAGACAAGGAGAGGTATTCCGGTTGGAAGGCCAGCACCAAATCCTGCACCCATCAGAAAGCCATTTGTTGCATCACCACCACCTCCCACTTCCAAGTCATCACCTTCCACCAGATCACACCCGCCACCACCTCCCACAAGGTCTTTCCATCCACCACCATCTCCACATTTTGCATCCCCACCACCGCCTACTAAAAAAGCATCACCCAGAACACACCTTCCACCCCCACCCCCACCTGTTGAACAACAGCCACCAACTTATCACCATATACCGCCGCCGCCACCTCCTCCTCCTCCACCCAACCATTACCGTTCTCATTATGCACCACGACCACCTATAAAAAAGGTTTCAACAGGCACACGTCGCCATGTACCACCACCTCCACCATCAAGTGTAAACAGGCCTCAGGTGCCTAAATATAAACCCCCACCGCCCCCACCACCCTACTAATACAAAGCACCAACCCCACAAGCGCAGTCTGTTGAAGTTCCATCACCAAGTTACCACACTTACTCTCCACCCCCACCCCCTCCACCAACAAATGAACAGACACATTCTCCAACCCAATCTGCGGCTCCAGTTCCATCACCAGTAGAGCATTACCCACCCAAAACAGCTTCTAGCCCACCTCCACCATCAATTGGGTGTATAATTCCAGAATCACCACCCCCACCATCACCTGCGCCAAGCTATCAGCACTCACAATCACCTCCACCACCCTCACCTACGCCAAGCTATCATCACCCGCAGTCACCACCGCCACCATCACCTACGCCGAGCTATCAGCACCCACAATCACCTCCACCACCCTCACCATCGCCAACGGCGTCCCCACCGCCGCCACCACCACCAGTAATAGAGAACATTCCACTTCCACCGATTATAGGAGTATCGTATGCATCTCCTCCTCCCCCGGTAATTCCCTACTACTAAGTACTAAGTGGCAGGTGGATGACACTGGTCATTGAGAATAAAGACGTGAGAAGAGATGAGAAATTAATATTCTTTGGCGTACGTCTACAACGTTGGCGATGATCCATTGCTTCGGTTCCACTCCCACGACAAACATTAATTGTGTGTTTTTGCTAAACCACGTGTACAAATATAGAGTTATAATTCTTTTGTAATTTGTTTTTAATTTTCTAAAGAAGAAATTTCAAGTTGATCAATCTGTAGCCATCAGTACAATCCAATCCATTGTATAAATAAATAGCCCCCGTATCTCTTCTTTATTTATTTATTTATTTTGGTTTAGTTTAGTCCTCCTAACCTAGGACGGGTATGGTATGCCATGGTAATAATGCAGTGAACTGGCTGTGCAGTTAGCTGCTAATTCGATGGCGGAGGGAGGGAGTTTTGGTTCAAACTCAATCACCAACACCCCTCCTGCCCTTTTCAGTCAGAAGCAATAAATTCCATATGATAGCAGTGTGCCTCTGATCTTTTTTTTTTTTTTGGTACAGTGAAAAGAAAAGAAAAACTAGCTAATTCTACAGCACATATGACCCCATTAAAAATCAGCAAGGAGTCAACCCGTTGTTTCCTCTTGCAGCAAACTTAGCCATAGTAGTATTAGCTTCCCTGTATGTATGGGGAATCTGAACCACCCAGTTCCTTGAAAGCAGCTCCCTGATATCAACTCCATACTTGTGATACTTAGCAAGTTAGCATAACCTGCAGACAGCAACCTAATAACATCTTTGGAGTCAGAATTACAAAGAATCTGTCTTAACCCCGACCTCGTGCTAGACTGCTAGTTGTAGCCATGTTTTAAAGCTAACAACTCTGGAAGAAGGTTACATCCAATTCCTCCAAATCTAGTAAAACCCATTAAGAAAGCCCCTTTTGAAGACCGTATAAAGTCCGCCAAATCCAATTCTACCAGGATTGCCAATGGAACTACCGTCCACATCCAGCTTAACAAACTCTTGTGGCGATCTCTGCCATGAAACGAGAGTTAGATTAGCAGCTTCCACAAGACACTTTCCCCAAGACATCTCACAATCATCTACCAACCTGTATATATATTCTCCTCATCAACCAGCCATCACCAAGAACTACCATGTTTCGTTGTCCCATATCCACCACAGCGCAACTAGGAATAAATGAGTACTTCTGTCTGCAGAAGCAAAGGAAATAATCCACTCTTTTATATCAGTACAATTAAAGCCTGAAGCATGCATTTCCAGATCCCAATCTATCCCATATCGACTTACCATCGGACAGTCCCTCAAGCAATGAACTATATCCAGCTCCTCCGCCAAGTGACATCTACCACATCTTGCATCCGCTGTGAGCTTACGATGGAAGCGCAAGATATTGGTCAGTAAGCTATTGTGGAACATTAGCCAAACAAAAAACTGGATCTTTTCTGGAGCTTGAAGCCTCACCAACCATCTCCATCTAGCATTCTCACTCAGCTCCCTAGACCTTGTGATCAGCCAATAGTAAGCTAGTTGTGATCAGTCAATAGTAAGCCGCTGTCTGCAGCATTGCATTGCATTGGCTCTCGTCTTCTCTTCTTGTTCTAGGCTAGCAGAGAGAAATTGCAGAGCACGGATAAATACTGATAGTAAAGATATTTTAGTTTTATCTCGAATTAAAATATAAAAAAACAGATTTTAAAGTTTAAATTAAATAAAAATACCTCCATCTATAAATCATAGGAACATGATTTAAACTTCATATCTAATACATAAACTCATTAAAATCTTTCATAAGCATAAAAATAACATTCCATAATTTACACTAAAAACTAAAAGTACAACTCAACCAAAAAAAATTTACAAATAAAAATAAATTGTCTTGGAGCATTTTTACTAAGCATAAATAAATAAGCATATTAAATAAATAGTATAAAATCATGCTAAGCCTCTTAATTGACAAATTAAACTTCTCATGGATCATATGATTTTTTTAGCATAGTATTAAAGCCCTTTCAACAAGGATAAAAAATTTTAAACTTATTAATAAGATATAAAGAAGGAAAGAAAACACATATAATAGCAATAAATTGATATGATATGATTTTCATGAGCTGGACATGGATGGATGGACCTTTTTTTGTCTAAAATTTAATTTTTATGTTTAAAATTTAATTTTTTTGGTTTTTTTGGATTTTTTTAATATATTTATATCAAAAATAAATTTTAAAAAATAAAAATAAAAATATTATTTTAATATATTTTTAAATAAAATGCATTAAAAAAATAACAATGAAAATAGAAACAGAACAACTAGGACCTGAGTAATGCCCATCATATCAGAGCCTGAATCAGATGGCCCATACCAGGCGGGGGCCTTTCCCAAATATGAAAACGGGCTGTGTCTTTGACATGCAAGGAATAGAATAGAAGGGCTAAATTGAATCTCGAATATCCGTTGGATGCTGTAACCAAAATATTCCTACTTACGGGGACCGATTTGAAATTAATGTACGTGCGAGCACAATAGACAACAGGAAGGAAACTTCTTGGTTTGCTTAGAGAAGAGAATCCAAATTAAATTCTCATTTTATTTACTCAACCATCATCGATCACTGACTCGCTCTTTCTCACTCGGTGAGTCAGGTTTCATTTCATTTCATCAGAAGTAAGCTGCGGCTGACTACTTAACGAGTGCTTCCTTTTATGTCGTTTTTTTTGCGATCTTGATCGGCTGCAGGTCCTTGTGATTGGATTCGAAGAATTTAATTTAATTCAGCAGAATGGTATCTTCTTTCTTTCCTCCTCCTTCATTAAATTACTATTATTTTCGTATTTTTGGTGTGTGTTTGGTGATGAGATTTGAGAGTATGCTGGCAAATGGATGGATCAGAATTACCTAATTGGAGCTTTCAAGCCTTCATGTAATATCTCCATCTCCTTTTCCGATGCAAAAAATCGCAAGCAGGTTTCTCCTCCTTAATTATGTATGTTCTTATGTTTTAATTAAGTTGGTTGGATCCATCAATTCATCATTGTTTGTAATTGTCGACTCCCTGCCGGCGTAGGTTCCGATGAAAAAGGAGAATGGCCAAACGCTGATGGTTCCGCTCTTCCATAGTCAAGAAAACATTGCTGGAAAGGTGCTCTGCTTTGGATTCTTTATTTTTTATGTTTGAATCTTCGAATGCTTGCTCACGTTAAGTGGCTTCTTCATTTATTTCCATTCCATTTGCTTTGCTGAGTGATGACCTGTTCAGATTTCTATAGAGCCACTGCAAGGGAAAAAGGTCGATCACATTGGTGTTAAAGTTGAACTTCTTGGCCAAATTGGTTAGTCTTTTTTTTTAAAAATAAAATAAAATAAAATGGTTGCTCTTGCAACCCTTCTTTGGTGAAACTTACCTCTCTTGTTTCGATGATTGCTATCTTTCACGTGTGGCAGTTCAGTCCCAAGTTCAAATATTGCTTTCTTTTTTTAATGGTCAGTTCAAAATTATTAAATATTTTTCCCCTAGGTTTGGCCTCGCTGCTGTTTTGTTAACACTCCAGGCTTATAAACTAAGGACTGTATAACATTGGTTTCAGCTTAGGCATCATACAAAGCCAAAACCAGTCTTTAAATTTATCTTTGCTAAGTAAAAATATAAAAGCTGGTATTTAACCCATGAAAGATCGTGCTGAATGAGTTTGTAATGCTAGCTGTGCAAATAATTATTATAGATAGCTACTACTTTGCTTCTTTTGAAAATACCCATCAGTGAGTTTTATGAGTTTTGCTATCACCCCTACTGTGAATTTGAACTGTTCTGTTTGGTAGTTGATTGGAATTGGATTATTTTGTACTATGTGCATTTTAACTTGTGTTAGTTGTCCTTCAATTGCTTTCCTAAGATTTAAGGAACTTTTTGTTCTACTTCACAGAGATGTATTTCGATAGAGGCAATTTTTATGACTTCGCGTCCCTTGGTGAGTATACTATACATGTTATTTATTGCTTTAGTTTTAGATTTTTCTATAAATGGTCCCTTTGTAGTTTGTGGAATTCTATTTTGTTTATTGCAATAATTTTGAAACCCAGATTGGATGAGCTGGCCTGACTTGAAAACCAGCAAACCCTTTAATTTGGTTTAGGTTACCATTCTAGTCCTTCCTGATAAAATGCTTGGTGAATTGTTTTGACCAGTGATGAAACTGGTCACTGAAGAGGAAGCACAATGATCAATGTTCTGGGCTTGCAATTTAACTTCTGAATAAAAAGGTTGAACTTATACTGGTTCAGTGCTCCAAACGCGTGCTGTGTTATTTTCTGGAGAAATCTGTTCCCGACTAAGCTATCAATTCTTTACTCCTTGTTTTATAAACATTAGAAAAAAAGTATATACCATGCATGTTCTTTTATCTATTTTTAAAATTTTCATGTACTTTTGCATACTTTTATTTGCTATCAACAATTGTGTTATTAATTATCAATGCTATCTGATTGCTTGTACCTCCCATTGCTCTCTGCTCAAGACCTTGTAAACAGCCATATTTGTACCCACATAATAATTCATTTGATTTCAGACATGATTCTGGCTTCTCTTTCTTGCAGTACGTGAATTGGATGTTCCTGGAGAAATATATGAAAGAAAGACGTATCCGTTTGAGTTTTCCACAGTTGAAATGCCGTATGAGACATATAATGGGGTGAATGTGAGGCTCAGGTATGCCCCACTTATGTAGTCTTAAAATATGGAAGTTCCATATTTTCTTCATATCCTTTCTGTTGTTTATTTCAAGGGGTGTTTTGTGGACAATCTGCTGTTAGTTTTCCTTCTCAAATCATTTCCACTTCAACGTAAGCAGTTTCGAAAGTGGTTTTAGATTCCCTCCTTGATGCATTCTGTGCCCCTCATGGAGGTTGAATTGCTGTTTTCCTAATCCAATTGCACTAGTCCTTTTTTTGAAAATTAAATATGGAATTAGTGATAAACACGTAGCTCCTTGCATTGTTTTATATATCAAGGCTCAAATCCATATGTAGCATGACTTTATTTAACAATAAAAGGCAGCAGTTGATTACTTATCTCTACTATTGAAGCCAAAAGCAATTGAACATATCATTACAATCTTGTATCTTTGCATCACTGGCTTCTTGATCATAACGGTATCTCTATCACGCTGTTGGCTTTTCATGTCTCTTTACCGTTAATTTTTGTCGTCTTTGAAGTTCAGCCTGTGCAGTAATAGCTGTTGTTTCCTGTTCATCCTATTGTTCATCTATACTGTTTTAATGTACAAAGGAATTTTTTTCCCTTTTTTTTTTCCTCACAATTACCAGTTCAATTTTATAGTGTATACACTCAGTATAGAGGGAAGAGAGATAAATGTGGAGTTGCCAAAGGAGCAGTAGAGGAAGATTAGATTAGGAATAATCACTTGCATAGCACTCAGTATGGAAATCTAAAATAACTAGATTTTATGAAATGGAGTAGGTAAATGATGTTATAATAGTTAACTCATGTCACAATAGCATTTGCCTTTTACAGGTATGTTCTGAAAGTGACTGTCACCCGTCCTTATGCAGGAAGCATAATTGAATACCAGGACTTCGTGGTAATTTTTAAGAAATGTACCACCTTTCTTTCATGTGCACACGCACACAATGTTTGATGCTTATCAGTATATTTTTCATATTTTTTGGCTTGTATTTTGCAAATGGGACAAATCAAGTTGCATTTTCTTGTTAGTTTATGAACTTGTCTGTATAGCAGACTGCATTTTTGGGAACTGAATGGATACGTTGTTCTCACATATTTTAACCTAAATGGTTTTCTAATAGTTGCATCATGTTTAATGCAGTACAGGGTTAATTCTTGCACATTGTTCTCTTGCCTTTGTTATCAACATTTCTTATGTTTACCTTTGTTGAATTGTTATGTATCAGGTTAGCAACTATTCTCCCCCTCCACCAATCAACAACAGCATAAAGGTAAGTGAAAAATTCTACTATAAGTTCCTGGCATCTCAGCTGGAGTGTTGTCTCAACACTTTGTGAGGCTCTGGTAGTTTTAGTGGGGAACTCCTTAATGTACAAAGTAATGAATAGCAGCGAGCTAGCAATAGCCACTGTATACAATAACCAGATAGTTTTATGCCCTGTATGTCTAATTCACTGTAAGGTTGGCAATCTTTTGGTAATTCTAACTCATTATGTTCTTCCTAACAACCTGTGCAGATGGAAGTTGGCATTGAAGATTGCCTGCACATTGAGTTTGAATACAACAAAAGCAAGTAAGACAAGAAAGATTCTATGAATAGGCTTTTTGTCAATTTCTTTTTGTTTGTTATGTTCTTCTTTAGGCTCGAGTAATCCAAGTGTGGCAGGATAATGAGATCTGTAATTTGAAAACTCTTGTTCCTGTGGTTGCTGGATTATGTTGAACTGTGGCTTCTAATCAGCAAAGGAGCCTTTCCAGTTGAATGTGGCTAAACCATTGGGAGCTAAATTATTTAGCTGTAGACTTGATTGAAATTTCTGCTATGTTTTGACTCGTTGGAAATTAAATTTTGCAGGTATCATCTAAAAGATGTGATTATCGGAAAGATATACTTTCTTCTAGTAAGAATTAAGATAAAAAATATGGATCTTGAGATCAGGCGTCGAGAATCAACAGGATCAGGGGCCAATACACATGTTGAGACAGAGACGCTAGCTAAATTTGAGTTGATGGATGGAGCTCCTGTCAGAGGTATGTTCAGCATTCTTCCTGAAATTTCTTGTAATCTAACCTACATAACCACCAAGACAGTATGATGAATGTAGCACAAACTACTACACTAGATTTACAAATTATCTATGTGAAGAGTTAGTTGAAAGTCTTTTGACCAATGTTTCGACCTTTTTCAAGTAAATACCGACCCGAGTTTTTAAATAATCTTTTTTTCCCCCCTTCAAATTTACATATATTTTGATGACTTTCTGATCTTTGAGTTGGGACATATCCTTGTTTTTGTGTTTTTCAAAGCAATCTCATACAAGCATATGAATATTGTTTCAGGTGAATCAATTCCTATCAGATTGTTTCTTAGCCCTTATGAACTGACACCGACACATCGCAACATTAACAACAAATTTAGTGTGAAGTATTATTTGAACCTTGTTCTGGTTGATGAAGAGGATCGTCGCTATTTTAAGCAACAGGAAATTACAATATACAGGCTGCAGGAAAGTTCTTAATCATGTTTTGATACTCAAATATTGTTTTATCCATTGAAAAGATAATAGATGATCAACTGTGACACTTAGCCTTGAAATTGTTGGAGAGGGTCTTGTTCTGTAGACCGGTCTAGATTGGTGTTTATTCTTGCTTGGTCACTCCTTGGTGGAATTATGTACATGGGTCACATCTGGGTGGTGGAATACCTGTGTTTGCTTTCATGGTTTAATCATTAAAAAAAAATTGTCTTTCTGTAGCCAACAACCATTGTCGACATTGACAGAGCTTGGCTCCGGGCACCTTATATAACATTTTTTGCCCCTTCCAGGGGATTATCGAGAGCAATTTCTGTTTATCATCGGGCTTGATATTTTGTTTGGAAATTTCTCGAAGAGTGGTTACACTTTTGTGCTTATTTGTACAAGTCTATGAAACATGTACAAGTACTTTCGTGCTTACTCGTGGTGTCTGGCTTTACCATGTTCCGGTACAAGGCATTGTTCGCAACTCGGTGCTTAAACTTGTTGCTTCATAGTTGGGTTCAGTACTTGTTTTGTTTGAGAATCTGAAAATGTAAAGTAAAAATAGAGCTACATGATCATATAATAGTATCATAGGATATTAGCAGGGTTTAGGGTTTTGGGGCTGTCAGCAATTTCTTGCTCTATTAGTAACTGATGATTACTTTGATTGTATTCTTTATAACACAAAAGAGACTATGAAGTATTTATGTTCTGGTACAGATGATGGGCTTCTTCTTTTTTATTATTCTTTTCTTGAAAAAAAAAAACCCAGATGCTTGCATTTCATTGAATGTGAGATTTAAAATTATTTTTCTTTTCCTCTCTTTTTTTTTCTTCTAGTTTTTCCTTTTCAAGGAAAAAACAGAAAACATGTTCGTTAAGAATAGAGAAAGATAATTTCATTGAAAAAACATTTAGGAAATATGTCTTACTATAATTATTATGAAAAAAATCAAAACCATAATTTATAATAGTTTCTTTGATAATTTAATTATTAAATATTAATTTTATTTGGTTTAAATTAAAAATGATCATGGCAAGGTTACTACTTGTTAAATAAAAAAGCAAAGAATTTTTTTATATATATTTATAACAAAGAATAGATTTATGACACTAATTAAAAATGATATTAGAAAAGAAATTAATTTTAATATTTTATATTTATAAAAAGCACTTGTATATAAAATAAAAATATTCTATTATTCATCATTTTAGTTTTTTCTTTTTTCATTTGAAAAATAATAAAAATCAAATAAAAATAAACCATAGAGGACTTATAAAATATGTTTTTCATACTCAGTTATAAATTTGAAAAACTAAAAAACTTCTCACATTAAAAAATATTTCAATTTTTCTATTTTCTTACTCTGATTTTTTTTTAAAAAAATAAAATATTATTTTTCTTCTAAACAATATTTTGGCATGTTTTTTCACATGGGCTCTATTTCAATTTTCTGGTGAGACTATATTAATTAGTAAAAAACTAAAAAAGGTGATGCTTTTTATGTGCATTATTTCATAAAATATTATTCATTGCAATATTATTTTTTGTGTTTTTTCCCTTTCTAAAATTATATTTTTTTTATCATTTAACATTTAATTCATTGTGGTTTGTTTTTTATATAGTTATCTCAATCTCATAACCAGTGTTGCAGGTTCGGTGAGTTAGTATAATTGACTTGTTTTTTTTTAATTTTTTTTAATTTCATTCTTTAATATTGAGTTGTTTAAGAATTAGGTTTTATGATTTATTTCGATTTATTTTTATAAAGTTATGTTGGTCTCATGACTCAAATCATGGATTTTGTTGGTTGATCACTCGGGTTGATTTACTGTCTTTTTTTTATATTAATTTTTTTTTCAATTTAATACTTTAATATTGGGTCGATTGAGAATTGAAATTTCTAAATTGTTTTGATTTATTTTCAATGGGGTTATTCTGGTTTTATGACCCAGGTTGTAGGTTTAGTAGGTTAACCCGAATTGATTTGAATTATTTTTTTTCTTTTTTTTTAATTGATTTTTAAAAATTTTATTTTTCAAAGTTGAGTTAACTTCATAATTTATTTTAATTTATTTTATATTGAAATATTATTTTAAATGGAGGTTATAAATTTAACATATTAATTTAACTGATTCAAGTAGTCGATTCAAAAAAAATTTTAAAAAAAAAATTAGGGCAACAAAACGAGTTAAGGAAGCTGCTGCGGAAGAGCTGAAAGCTTCTGTAAAATCTAAAGAACGGTATAACGATGAATTTGAAGCTGCAAGAATGGCAAAAACAATACAGTATAGGCCTGCACTTTTGTTTTGGAGGCAAAACACATCGCATGTATACCAAACCAAAGCATTTATTATCATCACAGCAACAAAGACAGCACACGAAAATTGTGTTATGTACACAGAATTAAATAAAAACCTAAGACCACCTTGTTTCTCTATCTATCATCATCAATCCAGCGAAACAAGCTTGCCACTCCCCATGAATCATCTCTATGGACACCCCCCCCCCCCTGTATAGGGAGGTAGAGGGTGGCTCATGGATCGATGAGGAAAATCTTTCCTTGGTAAAAAAAAATGCACACATTTCCACCTTAACTCCCTTTCTTTGAAAGCAAAACTACTACAACACAAGCAAAAAAGGCCTCAAACCAAGCTTCCTACGGACACACCCAATCAGCTGACCATTTTACAGAGAAGACATGAACAAAGCAAGCGGCCTTGGTAAGTAGGGGCAATGTGCTCTCTCACTGGTTCATCCAAACCGGATCACAATGCATGATATATCATCTTTACTCTTTCTTGCCAGTGCCTCAGTTGTCAAGCGCTTAGCTGCCGCTCTTGGATCCTTGATTGGTTTCACTAAATCAACTGCCTCCTGATTCTTCATGACCTGCAGAATATCACAGCAAACCAGTGGGTATACAGTAGTAATAGTTACTCTTAAATGTGGCATGACTCAGTATCATGGACGTTATGTGGAGTAGATTCAGGAACATAAAGTATTGCAGTTCCATTGCAATCCAGGACTCTCGTAACAGAAACCAAAGTAAACACGAGTGATTCAGCACATGCTTCTGCAATCCAACGACAAATATCTATATCCATATATATATGCTAGCGTACCACCAGCTAACTAGCTCATAATTTTCAGCCAAACAATTCAATAACAGAGAGGAAGCAAGCGGTATATGTTGTCGGAGTCAAGTTGCTGCATTTCTTACCACCATAAGTGAATTTTCATTAGTTTACAGTAATAAACACTCGGCTCTTACGTCATTCACAACTGGGAAAAGATCAGGGACAGAAGAATTTCAGTAGAAGGGCACACTGGTTTTGAGGACTCAAGTTCATGCTTAATGTATAAATTCAATAATAAAAGCAGCCCAACTACAAATTGAAATCAATCCCACCCTCGACATGCAGAAAGAAATTCCAAAAATACACTAAAATGGTCAGAATACACGGTAAAAGCTTCTCGATAAGTTTCTTAAAATTGGCAATTTTATTCTTAAATAAGCACAGCGTATCCAGTTGCTATCACAAGGATGCATACCTCAATATTAGAGTTCAATGTCAGCTAGGATTTAGTTTCATAGGATTTCGAGTTTGTAAGAGTTCTAATATTGTTAGAACTCTACAATATTAAGATTATTATCTATTAGAATTTTATCATTGTTAGGAGTTAGCTAATTGATTAGTTTTCATCTTAGTTAGATAAGAGTAAAAGTCTGTAAGGCTATATATATAGCCATCTTAAACATTCAGAATTATGAATAAGAAAACATATGAAAATAATAAAGTGAAAGTGTTAGCTGCTGTGTTTTTCTTAGAGCAAAACCAACATGAGTTTTGTTCAACATTACAGCAAGTGTTACAATAAGTGACTATAAGTATTATCATTTCACACACACTTGAAGAAAAAATTATGGAGTGGGATGCATGACAATGAAAAAATTAAAAAACTACAAGTTATTAAGGTATTTTAATCACTGACCTTCCACAATCCATCGCTCGCTAAGATAACAAAGTCCATAGTTGAGTCTATAGGCACATATCTCACATCAGGCTCTGAGCTTAAATGCGCTCTAAGGCTTTGATCCCCAAAAGCTCGTGCAACTGCAAGTTGGCCATTAACCCTGGGTACATCTCCTGAAGTAATTATTAGTTTGTTCAGTAAGAAGAATCACAGCAGAAAAGCAATTCTTTAAAGAAACTAGAATGGTGTGATAAGTTTATACTATGGAAATGGTAACCCAATTAACTATCTGCATTATAGTAGCTGAAGTAGTCTGCAGAAAGTTCCACCAAAAGACAGAGACTTGAAAGCCATCAAACGTGGAAAAAAAATGGCGATATGTTACCAGGAAAGGTTATGACAAAGCCACCCTGCTTCTCAATCCTTTTTCTTTCAGTGTGTGGCTCATGGTCCACTGTAAGTTGATTGGCGAAGCCTCCTACACACACAACAGCTCTAGAGTCACCAATGTTTGCGACCCATATGCCTTTGCCGTCGATAACAATTGCAGTGACAGCGGTAGAGCCCCCAGGGCCTAATTCCATGGAGTTCTCCAAAATGAAATGATTGGTGGAGCGATAAGCGTTCTTAATGGCAGTGGCAGGATCTTTCCAGAAATTGGGCTGCAAGCATCATCACAGGGAAAAAGATAAGAGCGAAAGGGTTGGTAATAACAATAGACATGGGACGGATGGAGGGAAGGACGGATGGACCTCGTCAAGGATGTTGTTGAAAAGATGATCTTTCAAATAACTAGGTACACGATTGCCAAGATGACCATCAAAGATGGCAAACAAACCAAGTTCATGATTCTTCTCTTTCCTGTATTCAGCGACATGGTAATCTTCCATAGCATGACCAGACTTGCCCTCGACCAAGTGGAAGCCATGGGACGATTTTTTAATGGAAGATTTACTTTTGCCTTTACCAGAAGAGTTTGGGGAGTATGAAGGATCGAGACAGGCACCACACTGCAATGAATCAATCACTGATCATCAAAATGTTTCTTTATTCCCATAACATCCCATCACAAAAGGCCAACAATCATTGTGGAATCGTGATCATACATCCATACATGTATGTGTGTGTGTTAACAGCTGATAGAGAAATTAAAAACAAAGAAAGAGAAGCTTTCCGGAAGGAATTCGATCGTTAAAATCCATAATACAAAGATGGGTTCAATTGATTGAAAGAATTACAAATAATAAATAAAGAAGAGGGAGCAGTATTTGATGGGATAAAAAGAAGTAGCTAGTAAAAGAGGGAGTGAAAAGGTAGATGATACGATACCATAAACTTGTGAAAGAGGCAGGTGGTGAAGTGAGAAGCACCTGCTTCTACTGCGACCGATTGTCTACTCATGTTATCTATAATTGTCTCTCTCAATCTCTGTCACTCAAGATTGATGATTTGATATGGTCATCTTCCTCCTGCTCCTAGTAAGACGAGCATCTCTTCTACATATACATGCACGCGCATGTATGCAGCGAAAGAAAGAAAAGAAGAGGGGAAGGTTGGGCCTGAGATTCTTGTGCAAACAACTACCACAGAAATCCAATCCAAGACTCTGTCTGGATCAGGAGGAGTCAGAACGCAGCGACTCTTCGTTAATCCCCAGCGCTCAGATGAGGTCTGAAACCTGATAGATGGAAAGAAGAGAAGAGAGGAGGAATGGTTGCCCTTGTTTCTCTCGCGTTTACCAAAATGAATCTAAATTTATTCTCCGTCAGTCCACCATGCGGGCGTCAAACAAAACAAACAGTTAAAAAGAGGATTGTCTTACTTACTATTGTCAGATAAACCATGTCCGAAAGACTAATAAGCTCCATACATACTTAATATCGAAATTTTACATAACATCATACGTATTGTTCAAATAAAGACGGCAGCAGCAGCAGCTAGCAGCATTGCCTTTCACATCTCATCCTCTTTTCCTATTTCATTTTAAAATACAAAAAAATAAAAAAATAAAAAAACTATGCGCATGGTGAGTGCTTCATGGTTGCATTGCAGTTTCCTCCTGAGGGATGGTGTGCCGCACGCGGTTTCTCAATTGCTGATCTTTAATTGGTCTTTCTAACCACCGATCCATTCTATTTTACCCTCTCTGTACATCCTCTATTTCTAACCACCGTAATTTGAAGAGCGTGGGTGGGGCGATCCGTCCATAGTCCACCTCTTGAACTCACCTCTTTCGTTTTCTTCCTTTCCTTCCTTCCTCGAACCTTCCCACCACATTGACACCTTCCGTGCACCTCTCCCCACCCTGAAAGTACATTGAAACTGCAACTCGGAAACCTAAATTATTACCCCCTTTTTTCTATTATTTATTCTCAGTTGACTTTGACTCTTCTGTTCCTTTCCATTCTACTTTGACCAACCTTCAATGTTCCCCTCTTTTTTCTTTTCTTTTTTTCTGTCTTCGAAGTGGGTGAGGTTTTTATTTGATATTTTTTATTTAAAAATATATTTAAATAATATTTTTTTAATATTAACACGTTAAAATCATCAAAAATAAATTAATTTAAAATATTTTTTTAAAAAATATATATAATTGGACCGCTCCCAACACCCTCCATTAATTCTAAAAAGTAACAGGTCTCATGTCGTGTTCTTTACTTTTTTTAATAAGATTTTAGAAACTCTCGAATATTATAACTCAACTTATCAGATTTTAGATTTGTTTTCTAAAAATTATCAATTTGAATTTTATAAACTTTAAGGTCATTAGAGACTTATATAGTTGTTAACTTCAGGGCCTATAGAATTAGTCAAGATATGCACAAGTTAATCCAAACACCTACATTAAAAATAAATAAAAAATTTACAGAGTCCATGATTTATTATTATTAATTTCAAATTTGTATCCATATTATATACTATACTGGTCTGCGCAGAACCTGTAAGCCAGCTGCTACTTCTGCTCCTGCACTTGTAATCACGCAAATATTATTAGCTCGTGTTATGCCGCAATCAAATTAATTTCTTTAACAAAATAATTTATCCAAGTATTGATAACATATTTTCTAATAAAAAAGTTTTAATTATAAATTTAAAATATGATATATTAATTTGCTTTCTATGTTATATATTGAATCAACTCAGGTTATGAAACATGGATAACCCTATAAAAAATAAATTAAAATAAATTGTGAACATCAATTCTTAATCAACTCAATGTTGAAAGATCAAATTGAAATAAATATATAAATAAATTACTTGAGTCAACCTGAGTTAACCTGTTAAACCCGCAACTTAAGTCCCGATATCATAATAACCCTATAGTAAATAAATAATTTTTTTTTTATAAAACTCAATTTTTAATCAAATCAATGTTAAAAGATAAAATAAAAAAAATAAAAAAGCAGTCAAAATCAGCCCAGACTAATTTGTTAAACCCACGACCTAAATCATGAGGAAATGATAGCTTCATAAAAAACAAATAAAAAGATAAAAAAAAAACTTTTTAAAAGAAATCAATGAGACCGGGATAACTCTACAAAAATAAAATTTTAAAAAATTACAATGTTCAATTTCCAAATAATCTAATATTGAAAGATGAAATTGAAAAAAAAAACTAAATAAAAAAAGACTAAGTTGTTGGAGGGTAAATTTTTTTTAAAAAAAACATATTCAATTAAAAAATGACCCAAAAAATGAATAAAATCAACTTGGATCAACTTGCTAAACTCATGACCTAGGTCATGAAACCGAGATAACTCCATGGAAAACAAATAAAAAAAAATTACAAAGACCAATTAAAAAAAATTCAATAAAAAAAAGACCAAAAAAATAAACAAAGCCAACTCAAGTCAACTTGTCAAACCTATGACCCGAGTCATCAGATTATGATAATCCCGTAGAAAAAAAATTTAAAAAATCACAAAGCCTAATTTTCAACTAACACAATGTTAAAAGATAAAATTAGAAAAACTAATTATTAGAAAAAATAGCAAAAAACAACTCAAGTCAACTTGTTATACCTGCGACGTGAATCATGAGATCAAGATAAATATTTTCAATTAGAAAAACAAATCAATTTGAAAAAAAAAATGAAGCTGCACTTTCAACAGAATCATTATTGAATGTTAAAATCAAGAGAAAAAACTAAATTTATGAGAATGATATATAACCTAACAGGGAAAAAAATAAAAAACATAATTTTCCAAACAAACTAATATTAAAAGATAAAATTAAAAAAAAATTGGGTTGTTGAAGGGTTAAATTAAAAAAAAATTACAATAAATAGTGTTTTGTGAACGTGGCTACAATAATATAACCATACTTTTTAGTGTTTTTTTTAAACTAATACTTTTTAACTTAAAAGGTGCTTAGGTTTTTTGGTGTATATAATTTTGTTTGGCACTGCGGTCCAACTATATTCTTAAAAATTTTGAATTTTTTATTTTAGCTTCAAATTAATGTTTTTGGGTGTTTTTTTATCGTTTTACTATGCTGATATCAAAAATAACTTTTTAAAAAAAATATTATTTTAATATATTTTTAAACAAAAAATATTTTAAAAAATAATATTTACCACACTCACTAAAATGTCCATGGCATGACCTTCTATTTGCTACTATCCGGTCAAATATTTGCTAATATCCGATCAAAGATGTACTAGTGCTTAAAAATATAGCAAGCATGTATAAAAACAATAACATAAAAATAAATTTTGAGGGGTGTAACTCAACTAGTTAGGTTTTAGATTTGCTTTTTAAATGTCATTAGTTCGAGTCCCACAAACCTCAGGGCCACTGGAGACTTATATGGTCGTTAACTTCAGGACCTATGAGATTAGTCGAGATACGTGCAAACTGACCCGAACATTTATGTTAATCCAAAAAAAATTAACACATAGAAATAATACAAAAAAACAACAAACATAAAAAATATTTTGAGAATAAAAAATCATACAAAACTTTAATTCAAAATTTTATTATTAAATATTTTATATTCAGTTTACAAATCCTTAAATTAACTTAAAAAGGTATTTTTTTTAGAGAGGAAACATGATAATGCTTTTGTATGAAACTGCAGAGTAACTTGGCTTTTCCCTTGCTCTTTCTGTTGTCGTAGTTGATCAATCAGCAAATGGCGAATATGAGAAAGCATGGGTACTAGAAATATGCTCAAGAGTATGATATGCTGTCTTCTTTGCTTTGTTGTGAAGTATCTTTATACATTATACTGCCCATTGTTTGCAAGCATGTTCAATGTCTTTTCATTCAGTTACAGAGAGGGGCCTTCTGGGAGTGACTGACTCCCGTTATTTATTACTAGTTTGGCAGGTATTGCATGCACCGTCTCCTCCACCTGCACTTAAGGTTGAGGTTTGAGGAATCCTCCATGACATGAAATGTTTACTTTCTTTTTCTTTTTCTTTCTATATATATGCATACATGTATCATCCGAGGCAATGACCAGGTATGTTTTCCTGAAACTCTATGTTGTAGAGATTCCTGGGCTTATTCTATCAGCAATTATTGTGGATACAATTGGACGCAGGCTCTCGATATCATTCATGTTTGCCTCAGGTTGTATTTTCCTCTCCCCTCTGTTTTACCATCAATCTGCAAGTTTAACAACAACATTGATGTTCGGAGCTCGCATGAGTAGCAGAGTACTCTCCACGCTTGCTACAATATATGCTCAGGAGGTAAGCCCTGGAATTCATGCATTTTGTTGTATCCGAAAGGTGAATGGTCGTACTTGCCAGTTCTTTTCAAGTTTCACACCTACTAGCGGTTAGTGTTGCATGGTTCTGAATAATTGATTGTCTTGGATATGCTGTTCCTTCAGTTATATCCAACGGCTGTGAGGACAACTGGTGTTGGGGTTGCAAGTGCTGTAGGGAGGGTTGGTGGCATGCAACTAGAGCTTTAAAACCACCAATGGAGAATGAAGTGGTTTTTTTCATGAATATCAGATTTTACTAGTGAAAAGAATATCGGAGTGGGAACCCAACACTACCATTTCTTCTTCTTACATTATTGTTACTGTACCTGTTGAGAGTGTTCTTCTGCAGATGAGGTATTGTTCCTCTTATAGTCAGATGATCTATCTATCTATTTTCTACAATACCTAAACATAAAATATGTATAAATCAACATATAAAAAAATCAATTTATACTAGCTGTTGATAGAATATAGACTTGAAGATATATATATCTCGAAACAACAATCCATTTATTATATGTCTTCTAATAAATTGAAATATTGTTACTTAATCTTTTGTTTTTGGTATTAAAAAAAACTACATGCTACTCCTTGCAAGGAGTTTTTGGAAAGACAGATATTTGTTTTTTTCTTATGAACCTTGTCAAAATTATATATATAGAATTTTTTAAGGTTAAAACATTGTTTTAAAATAAAGACACAATTTTAAATAGACAAGTTTTCATGTATAGATACAATTTTTTATTCACCTAACTTTTTGATAGATCTAGATAAAATGAATCTAAAAAACCATTTAAGATAAGTCCCCCTAAAAAAAAACACCCCTTAGGCTCGAGCTTGATAGCTCGAGCCCAATGTACAGCAAGGGAGTCTAGGAGAGTGGACTCAAACGTGGTAGCCCGAACTCAACTCCCTAATCTTCAACTAAATCAAAAATCAAAGCTAAATAATACAATTATACACATCAAAACATAAATCTTACCTTTAAAATTTATTTTCTCTAACTTTCTTTTCCTTCTTATTTCTCTCTTTTCTCCTCTTCTTCTTTCTCCCTTTCTTCTCTCCTGCCAATTCTCTCTCTCTCAAAAGAGATTTTCACTCTCTTTTTTTCTATTTATATTTATCAAGCTTTATTCAATTACCACAATACTTTTTATTCATTTATATCAAGGCATTGTTGCATTTTCCTATTTATTTTTTCTAAACATCACACCAACACCCCTGTGGGCTCGGGGTTCCGCACCCAAGCTCAACGCTCTTAGGCTCGGGAGCGCACCCCGAGTCCAATATGCTTGGGTCCAAGCAGCGCATCTGTACCCATTTTTCATCTTTAATGGGCTTGAGCCCAACACTCACCAGAGATTTTTTCAGAAACCCACGCGGGTCATTAGATATTTTATATTGATCGAATACGTATTATTTTGAGTAAAATACAACTTAAAATATCACAAGAGTAAAATTACATTCCAATTCCTGTTCTCCAAAAAAAAAAAAGATTCATGAACTATAAATATATCATGAATCCTTTAAATCAAATATTTACAATCTCTTTATTCTTAATATTTTCAGCATATATATTTTTAGAATTTATATTTTTTAAATATTATTACATTTTCTCAATCTATAAAATTATTAATTTTTTTTATTAAAAAGTCCTCTTATTCATCAAATAAATTTTTTTACAATTGTTAGCTACTAGTTACTTAATTTTCCAAGCTTCACCCGCTACCGATTAACAGCGTGTGACAGCGTGTGATTTCATATTAAGTCATTTAACACCTTGACTAAGAAAACACCTTAACTAAAAAAAAAAAAAAAATGAACCATGTTGCTTGAAGTGAGACATTCAATCAATTATCCAACACATGAGTGATTCGGGACTCGTCACTTTTCATTCACCTAACACGAGGAATGCTCAATATATTAGGTGGGTGCAGCTTGACTTTTGCTACCCAGTAGTGTTTGGTTTTGTTTGATTCTTGTCCGGGCAGTATAAATAAATTGTGAGACTCCATGTTTATCCATTTCTGAAAAATATCATCATTTTTTCCTTTAGTGTTTAAGATTAGTAATTTCTTCTTATAATTATTACAGTTTTTGTTTTCGATTGATGGTGATAGCATGTTTGATTTATAACTAGTTTGAAGCTATGCCGGTGATTGAAGCTGAGAGTTCCATCGGGGTCAGGGGGGTAAGCACAAGTTTCTTTGACCATCACATATCAAATCCATAATAAGGTTTTGATTTCTTTGTTAATTTATTTGATCACCACTTATATACATAGATGGATGATGAAGCCCCTGCATACACTTTGGATGAGGCACTTGCCTGTTTGGGGTTCGGGAAATTCCAAGGTCTGGTGCTTGCCTATGCTGGTCTTGGTTGGTTTGCAGAAGCAATGGAGCTTATGCTTCTCTCTTTTGTTGGTCCAACTGTTAAGTCCCAGTGGGGACTCTCCTCAGGCCAAGAGAGTCTGTTATCAACAGTTGTATTTGCTGGCATGCTTGTTGGAGCTTATTCTTGGGGCCTTGTTTCAGATAACTGTGGAAGGAGGCAAGCCATTCATTTCTCCCTCCCTTATATCTTTCAATGTTTGTCTCCTTGCTATTTGTTAATGACTTCACTGCTTCTATCACATATAAAGCAGAAAATCCTACTGTATCGACGTGCATATTGTTAATGACTTCTCTGCTTCCACTTGCTCTTCCAGGAAGGGTTTCCTAGGAATTGCTGTGCTGACTAGTGGAGCTGGACTATTGAGTGCTTTCTCCCCAAATTATGAATCTTTGGTGATAATTCGTTGTTTGGTTGGCTTAGGCCTGGGTGGTTCAACTGTACTCTGCTCCTGGTTTCTAGAGTTTGTTCCTGCTCCACACAGAGGGAAATGGATGGTTGTCTTCTCAACTTTCTGGACATTGGGTGCAATTTTTGAGGCTTCACTTGCATGGGTGTGTTTTGTCAATTTCCTCGCTTTTCGATGATTATCCTAACTGTGGGAGATAAATAGGAAACCTAAACTAGATCAGAATTTATAGCAGAGAAGTTCAGAACCTAACATTCATTCTCTAGCATACATCTTTCTTAGGTGGAAATTCTTCTCTTTTGGCAGCTTGTCATGCAAAGATTGAGTTGGAGGTGGCTACTTGCATTCTCTTCTCTACCATCAATTGCTCTTCTTCTCTTTTATGGTATTGTACCAGAATCTCCAAGGTATCTATGCATGAAAGGAAGAATAAATGATGCACATAAAATTCTGCAAAAGATAGCTCTTCTGAACCAATCTGAACTTCCTCCTGGGATGCTTGTTCCTGATAGTACAGTCGGACAGGAAGAAAAATCTGCCCCATCAAAATATACTCCTCTACTATCTTCAACCAGAAAAGTGATTGTAGATTTTAAATCTGTCTTTTCATCATTTTTCATGCTTTTTTCATCGACATTAATTCAAACAACACTGCTCCTATGGGTCTTACTATTTGGAAATGTATTTTCGTATTATGGTATCATACTGCTGACCTCAGAGCTAAGTAGTCAGCAAGGCAAATGTGGCTCGACTATCTTGAGCTCAGAAAATCTCCAGAATGACAGCCTCTACATAAATGTGTTTGTTACTAGTTTGGCAGGTATTGCATGCCTAGTCTCCTCTTTCAGTACTTCATTCTGAATTGTGTTACAAGAGAAATTGACATTTAATCTTCAATTTTTTTCATGCACTGTACTTATTTCCTTAAAAATCTATATTGTAGAGCTTCCTGGGCTGCTTTTATCTGCAATTATCGTGGATAGACTTGGCCGCAAGCTTTCCATGGCCCTTATGCTTGTATTGGGTTGCATTTTTCTTTTTCCATTGCTTTTCAATGTGTCTGCAAATCTGACAACAGCAATGTTATTTGGAGCTCGCATGTGTGTCATGGGATCTTTCACAATTGCTACATTATATGCCCCGGAGGTAAATCCCTAGAATAATATATAGTTTTTCACCTTCCCTATTTCTATCAACGTCGAATGGTATCTTTTTAGAGTCTTAGACAGGAAGCGTGATAATTGATTTGTTAGAAGTTTCAGGTTCTGTGCAGCTTCTCTAGAGTTTTTTCTCGTCCCCTCTATGCTTTATATAATTTCTTTCCGCCTTGCCATACAGAATTGAAACTGCAAAAAAGCTGTGCATGCTTCTTTTTCTTTTAAATCTGGTTTGTTGATTCTTTGAATTAATTTCCTCTCTCTCTCCAGTTATATCCTACAGCAGTGAGGGCAACTGGTGCTGGAGTGGCAAGTTCAGTGGGGAGGATTGGTGGCATGATATGCCCTCTGGTGGCGGTTGGACTGGTGACTGGTTGCTATCTTACAGAAGCTATCATTCTATTTGAGGTTGTGATGGCTATTTCTGCATTCAGCTCTCTGCTCTTCCCGTTTGAAACCAAGGGACAGGAGTTGAGTGACAGTGTAGATCATGTATCTGATTCAACACAAGTTGCTTCTTTTCGGTAGTAAATCCATCCCCCCATCATCAAACATTGCAAAAAGGAAATGCTTGAGCTGTGCTTGGATTTTCTGTCTGATTGTTTTGGAATAGAAAGTCCAACTATGGTTCCACCTCCACCAATTCCAGGTCTAGGAATGGAGAGTGTTATGGAACCCCTGCTCTAAACTGAATCTCAAATCATGGAAGATTTTTTCTTGGCCATTTAAACCCCAGAATATGTTTGAATTGAAATGTTTAAATTCTGTGCTTTGCAAAATATCAATATGCTATCGAACAGGACCGGGGATGATGAATATTTAAGAGCTGCGGTTTTCTTTCTTAATTTTATTTACTCTTTTGAAGCTGAGAAACGGTTCAATATCTGCAGTGAAGTCAGACAGACCCAGGACGGGAAGAGACTCTGAAAGAAGGAAAAACGTCGTGAACCTTGATAAAACGGCAGCCAACTTATCGACTGCCTTCACGTATATTTGTCCCTGCAGTCAGTCCAATGGCCATCAAAATTTAGCCTGGACGGACATGTTGGCATGTACATGGTTCCATCTGTGCGATAATACACTTGCATATTGTGCACAAGATTGGCACAATTTGGAAGTAAGCCGGTCGAGCTGTAAAAAGAAATGGTAACGAAATTTAACAGAGCCCTCATGTTCAAGATGTCTGGATGGATTTTCCCTGAAAATAATCTAATAATCACTTTTTAAGGAATTGAAGCAGTAAATCTTCTTATTCTTCTTCTTCTTTATCAGAGAAACGAAGCAGTAAATCATCAAAGCCTTAGTTTCAAAGAGCATATTTGATCTAGAAGACTTGTCTCAATGAACTTGGTTGCATAATCAAAGCATTAAATTGATTATTTTAAGATAACGCAACAAAGGTAATAGCTGCATGTGCTTAACTAGCCTCTTGTCATACATAGATCAACATATACAGACAAGGATAGAGGTATATCTCTATTGAATCATAGTCTGCTTAACACCAGCATCCTCTGCTTCACTGAAATAACAACCTCAACCTAGTTATATGATTTTCCATTCCCTCTGTAAAATACTTTTTGTGACCTAAATGGTTGAGTGAATCATTATTTCGTGGAATTTCTTCTTTTTAAAAAAAAATATCTATTTAATTCCTTTGTATAAACAATAACACAATATTGAGTTAAAAGACTTCATAGTCTCAAATTAACCAGGAAGAACAAAAACATGCCAATCTGAAATTAGAATAATTAAAACAACAAACTGAATTTCAGTGCTCTGTTTTTTGAGCTTAAATTTTCTTCCTCGTCCGCAAACATATCTCGTCCTACACTGCCCATCATAAGCACACTACGTCCATTATTAATGTACAACTCGAATGTACGTTACAACTTCTTTCCTACACTTCCAAATTCTAAACGACAGATCACTATTGGGTGAGATATCATGATTGTACAGGACTCAAGCAATCATCCGCATTGCAATATTCTAGCTCGTTGGCTACTTCACACTACATCTCATTCCTATTTCCTCACTCATTCACTTATAAAATCTTGCTGCCTCGAACGGAAAACAAAAGGGTGTGTACTGAAAATGCTATATGGGGAAGAAAATTGCATCGTCATTCCCCTCAAAGTAACTTTGCAAGTCTTCATGATCAATCCCGCACAGCTTCGCAACCATGACTTCCACCCAGAGAGATTAATTAATCTTGGGTTTTGGTCGTCTAGGCTTTAGAACTATATAAAGAACACCAAGAACAACCAAGAAGGCAGGAACTGTTGTCATGTCAATCACCACATGTACTTTTCTCTCTCTCGTGCAGTGAATTGGGTGAAGAATGGCTATAGTTGCATTCACTTGACTAGCAAACCTGCAACAAAAATGTGCTTCCTAAGTTCATAAACTAGCCACAGAAAAATTAGTTGTTTGCTCAGTTCCATCCAACCATGTTGAAACAAACAGAACAGGCATAACTAAGGTGATGTTTGATATACTCAAGGCTTTCATTCACCTCCAAATCTGAAACAATTGTGAAAAGGCATATCGAGAAAAGAAATTTTTAAAGAATTGAAACACAAGCACGTGAAGCCAGAATTGTGTCCAGTAACCAAAATGGATCGGCAGCCAACAGAACCTGTCCAGCTAAATTTATGTTTCAATAGCGCACCACACTTGTTTATGCTTGGATTCAATCAGGAAAGAAAATAGAAAGAAAAGGTCAACAGTGCCTAACCTTTCAGATGCATCCTCTAGGGTATAAAGAAATCTCATAGCATCCATGTAACGCAGTTCTCCATGGATAGTTGAAATCTGACAAAGCAAAGTGTATTACATATAAATCAAGCAGGTTCTTCAGATATAATGGACTTGAATCGTGTAGTAGTTCAGTGAAATGTTAGAGGAACAAGAATACTTACCCTTCTCCAAAGACTAACAACATAATTATACTTGTCCACAAGTTCTCGCTCCTCAGACTGAAACATTTTGAAGGTCTTCTCAGCTGGTTTTTGTCAAGTACTTTTCCAAAGACAATTAACAATCACAGGTGTAATTACAAATACAGATGCATCTTTCCAAGAATTCCTTTATATTTCCTTTCCTTTTCTTTCCTTTTTTTTTTTTTTGAAAAATCAACTATGGAAATTTTTTGAAGTGTCAGCCTTAAAAGGTTCTGTTGCAGCTCCCAGACAAATGAAAGGTAGAACCTTGTTCTATTAAAACAAAGGGCAACAAGAAGCACTGTCTTATGAATGCCAATTTTCTAATTGATAGCATTCCCTGAGCATTCCAATTCTGTAATCCAGGTGGAACTTTTATAACTTGTGGTTATAGCAGGTACCATATGAAAGTACAGATTGAATACCAATGGATTCCAGATGAGTAGTGACTCCAATTGAAGTTAGGAAAATAAAAGGTAAAAACCTTGCAAAAGTTATAGAATGGTATGAGAATCATGGCTCTTACAACATGGATATTCACATGCATCTTTCTGGTTAGTCAATTGCAACAAAACAAGGCAAGGATACATGTGCGTTCCATCAGTAGACGGCGAACAGCTGAATTGACCAGTTGTATTGAATCTTCAAGCGCTGTGATGATGTAGCTTCGAGCAATTGTATCAGACTGAAACTGTGAAACATGCCAGCCTTGAGAAGTGATTGAAAAAGGATTGCATCCCACCGACCAAACCCAATCCTGTCACATTGGTAGCCAATGTTAGCTATTCAATTAGTGCGAGAGGAGATGCAAGCTCATCTACAGAATCAGCAATCAAGGAAAAGACAAGGAATCTGAAGCATGCAAGTAATGTTCACCTTCATGTGGTGTGTGCACGCGCGAGAAAAACACGACATGGAAAGTTAAGTTACAGAAAAATGCCTAACATAAAACATGAAGATGGCATTCAACCATTCACAAGACATGACTCGCTAATGGGATCACTAATTGGATAAAATAATTTCAATACTTCAACAATTAGAAACAAGGACCATTTGGTGAAATGAGAAAGTCTTGAGCTTACACCTAAAGTACACAGGTTTAAATTTTCAAAGCAATCAAGTCATGCAAACACACTGAAGGATCAGATTTTCTCCAAATTCTCTCCCCCAAAATCCCATTTGGTCCTAATGGTCATTTTCCCACTATGGCAATTATGATAAAATAAGTGCAAGATACCATCATTAAGACAGTTCCAGGCCAATTAAATTGGTGTTTCAAAGGCCATACAAGAATGAGTATGCGAGTGCATAGTTAAATAATGCATATACAGCCTAAGAAAAACTTTGAAAGGAGTACATGAATGAAGAGCAGTAAACTAATTTTAACTCCTCTTTGGCATGTCTTATGTTGCCCTATTAGTGTTCAAGAAATGCAATGCTCTTAAGATATAGGAAATCAACATAGTTCCAATGTTAACTTCCTGATTTGTTAAGTTTTATGTCTCTCGGACACAAACCTTTGAGGAGTGGACAAAAGATCATTAAATCTCTATCCTTTGAGGGGGGGAAAGAATTGATATGCTACATTAAACCTCATAGAATTCTATCACCAACAACTGAAAAGTTCACCACAACATATCTCCTCATATGTAGCACCATAACATCGATATTGGAATTTTATCATGTTATCACATAGAACAGTGAATTAAGCAGACTGATAACCTCTGCACTGTAAAAAGTACCTCAATCGCAGTTTCATGGGCATGGCTGTAGACAAGATGGAGGGGAAGTAAACCAGCCAGATGTTCAGAGACAGCGGCCAATGCAGCTTTTACAGGCCTCCTGGATGATGGGGGAAGGGGAGAATATAGCAATAAATATGAGTTAAGACTATGGATTTCAGTTTAAAAAGAAGAAGAAGAAGAAGAAGCATACATTAGAATCCAAAGTGGATTAATATAGAGATTTCAAGCTTTTGTACTTTCATAATTAAGGTAATTTTTTAAAAAAATTGCTTTTTCTTTCTTTCGTTTTCCTTTTTTTTTTAAAAGTAAAATTTATTCTAACTAGCAGGAGCACAAATGGGCACCACAAGTTTAAAGAAGTTTCCCAGGAGAAAGAAATCTAATCAAATGAAAATGAAAAATTATGCAAAAGTAGAAGATGCTAGGAAATCATAATGAGAGTGATGGGAAAGAGCCAATAACAGGGACAAGAAGTCAAGAACTGAAAAGCAAGTCCAGAAATAAGAGATTGCAAACTATGCATCAAGAGCTCCAACCCCTTCAGATACCACACATCTGCTTCTTATGGCAAATTTACAAATTATCTAACTACTGGACTAAATAGCAACGGTTGACATTAAACCAGTTATAAAAACAAAATGTGATGATCGTATTTCTAACCTCAGATCCCACAAAACTGATTGCCCATTACACTGCAGATGGCTTTCCCATGATGATGGTTCTGACTGGACCACAATAACCATGTCAGAAAGAGCCTTTGCCTGATAATGCTTGTCAACTAATAGTGGCTCGCCAGAAATGAACCAAAAGATAGGAACTTCAAGCGTGGACATACTATGGGCATGTACTCCTGCGTTATTTAAAGAAATTGAAAACATTAGCTTGGCATATGTCAGTGATGAGAAACAAAACTAAAATATAATTACAGGTAGGCCACAGCTAGTGGGTTGAAAGGCAACAGAAAATTGACTCAGGTTACTATGTGTATCTAGCTACCCTGAATTACTTACAAACGAATCATCTTACTAGTCTGTCTTCCAGAACGAGCACAAGGGCAGCTCTCTAACAAACAGAGATTGTAGCCCACAAATTCATCTTACTTTATCCACAATAGTACAGGTAAAACAGAGGAGGACCATAAAAGAAGCCCAACATTCTATGCATATCTTACTACATCAACTATAGCATCAGCCTCCCCCTTAAATGTGAAAACCCATACTTCATCTATCAATTGTACATGCATCCACCAAATTATAGTACTTTCTAATTAACAAATGCACTGGTATCTACTCATGCACATGATCTCGCACACATAGAGAATCCAGGTTGAACAAAAAGGACAAGGTTTAAAAATGGTGACTGCTAAAAAATGGATATGGTTTTAAACAAAGCTGGCACAAATATTACAGGATCACTTGCATTGGGGATTAGAAATGACACATTACAGGTATCATCAACATACGAGTCCCAGAAAAAGTACATTCTTGTCAGTAATGGAAAATTTTTGTCATTACAAGTCAAAAGTAAAGAAGAATGAGAAATATAAGCTCATAGATGACCTTTGAGAGAGCCACGGTCATGGAGCTGTCTCTGCAACTGATGCTGGAGAATG